>NW_012130099.1:1290227-1304286 GCF_000143395.1 Atta cephalotes | reverse complement strand
TCTCTCTCTCTCTCTCTTTCTCTCTCTCTCTCTCTCGACTGCGATCTATACGTGGAACGAAATTAATTTCGTACGCTTATAAACGCGTCCGAGAAGTGTCCCTTTGATGAGCGGGGGAAGGGCCTTCGCAGAGTCATCCGCTCTAATGTAATTCTCACCAACGTGTAAAATTCGTCACGTACTAATGGTGACTGGAGGAGTCCGTGGGATTTCGTGTATCCACAACGAATTCCGAAACCAGAGGTTGAGGGTTCCAACGCAACGAAATTCATCACAAAGTCATGAAAGTTCCAAGTTACAAGAACGTGTATATTTCAAAATTTTATCAGAAATTGCTGTCGAAATTCTTTTTATTAAATTATTGTTATTGTCAGATATATATAGTTTTGGTCACAAATGCATCTTTTATTAAGCATTATTCAAAGTTTTAGCTTAAAAATTGATTTGTAGTATTTGTTGTAAATTATCTTTTGCTTCAAGGAGTCTTTAAATTCATGTATAATGCCGAGAACTAATAGATAACAATACCAGTAAAAAAATTCCAGAGAAAAAGACATAAGTGCCTAATATTTTTAGTCAAAAACTGTATATCACATACACAGATTTATGTCTAAATTCTAAGCAGAATCGTAAGGCTTGTAACACATTTCTGTAAGAATTTTTAAATGCTTATACCTTTGTGGTGGTATTTTTACAGACAGCTTTTTACTAGTCATAAACTTTACAAGAAATCGTAAATATTTACGAATCGTACATCTTACGATACATACGCATAAAATTAAAATACTAGTCTCATAAGTTCTTACAAGTCTTTTATGAGAATACGTTATGACTCTTGCGATTCTTTAGAATTGACTCATTGACTAATTTCACAAATTTAATTTAGTTTTTAATATACGAAAGAATCCATGATTCAATTTAATCAAAATTACAAAATAGCATAAAACAATAGCGTAAAAAATTTGTACGTAAAGAACAAACGTGACATTTTTTTAGATTTCTGGATTCAAAATACGATTAAGAATTAAAACAATAAAAATTTAATATTATAGTTTCTGTATTTTAATAAAGTTCTTATTCTTTTAAATTCGAAAAGAGCAATAATGGATATTATACAACAAGATTAATGAATTAAATTTATGTTATAACAAAGTATGAAAACAAATACATTTCGACTCTATATATTGTTAATCATCAGATTGATTAAAAGCAAAATATAATACAATAATAAATAATAAGGAGAATTAAGAGGGTTTTAAGCGATAATTAAAATTGAATAAAATATAAGTGGAAAATACAAAGAGCAATATGTCAAAAAGAATAAAAATAAAAAAAGATAAGAGGCCAAATGTTAGACACAAGACGCGAAATGTTAGACACAAGACGTAATAAGTTATAAAATATAACAATTATACATCATATCAAACAATATTTTAGCACATTTTTGATAGTCAATGCTGTAAAAGCTTGTTGATAATAAATTCGGTTAGAAGCGAGAATCCTTTTCAGTCTAAAGATAGAGAAAATGTTAAAAAAATCAAGTTGATATAAGGAGAAAAAAATTGTCAAGAATTTTTAAAAATATGTACTGATAGTATTATGGCATCTTAACGAAAAGATACTTAATTTATTAATTTTCATTTTTGGCCGCTATCCTTATTTATCTTTGTAAATTTATAAGCCTTATATTTTTTTATGTCGGATATTCTTAATTTATAAGTCTTATATTTTTTTATGTCGGATATTCTTAATTTAAATCAATGTAAATCATACAGATCTATCATTCTCAATTTAAAGTTCATGAATTTATATGATTCTTTCGTATTCTTGTTTTATACTTGCATTATTGGATCTCAATGTTAAAAGCATAACTCGTACTATCAATACAACTCTTCAGCTCTATATCACTTTTGATCAATAATATCATATATTCTACGGTCTATCGCATAACAATATTCATCATGTAAAAGTCTTTCTTTAGGCTCGCGAGAGTTGCAGTAGAAAATGTCAATCGCTAAAACGGACAACTCCTCTCGTAGAAAAGAATCAAATGACATGCGCAAGGTTGGAATAAACAGACGGACGGCGGTGAAGTTAATGAAAATATTTGTCCAAAAAGGAACGTACTGATCAATTGCTACAATTCCCCGGTTCTCTCTACCTCTCTTTCTCTTTCTCTCTTTCCCGAGTGTCAGAGGCGAAGGCAAGACCGAGAAATCTTTTGTTGTCATCAGGCAAACATAAGACGGGAGCTCTCTCGGCGAGCGTTCCGGGCGCTAAGTGGAAGAATCATCGCGAGGGATCCTGCGCGCGGCTGGACCGACGTTCTAATGGTCATTATCATTAACAAACATTCTCGACATGCCACTTGTTTGCACAGTCACGCGAGCACCGAGCTTCAGTAGCGCGACCGGCTCCCAGCAGCTGCTTTTGTAAACCCATCTCAGCTAACTAAGATCACGTTGCACCGATAGTTTGCGTTAACTAATCACGGATGATCCGCCTTTTTTCCCGTATTAATCCCCTCAAAACACTCGCGGAGAAAATAGCGGCGTACACCGATATAGATTCGTAAACGGCTGTCATTAAACATGCTGTCCATTTAGGCCCGGTTTCCCTAATATAAGACAAAGATTTGCTTGATTAACTTTTTAAATTAATTTTTTAATGGAATTACTTTATTCGCGGTTTAACTTACTACTTCTCTTTTTTTTTAATTCTTAGAATTATTGTTTCAAATTTACGCAAGATTTCGATATATATAATTTTATAAATGACGTGTTTTCCTATCAAGGGATATATATTTCTTTTTATTAAAAAGATTTTTTTACAGAAAGATGTTAAAATATTTATTGTCATATTTATTGTTTTATAATTGGTAAAAAAAATGTTAATTTTATAATGTATTTTATTTGCAAGAAACAAAGTGAAGAAGATGATTTGATGTTTATGATCGTCAATATGTTTTTGTTATTTTTTTATTTATGCAGAAGTAAAATTATAAATTAAAACTAAAATTACGTAAGCCTATAATCATCGATTTGAGATGTTTTTCCTTTCATGAATTCAAAAGAATTTCATGGATGATCAAGCTAAAAAGAAGTCTCCTAAGGATTGCATTATCCATCTAAAAAAAGAAAAAACAACTCTTTTGTAGAAAAAATGTAAACTGTTTCTTTAAACAGATGTAAATCATTTTCTAGAAATAGATGATGTAATTGAATTATTTTTTTGACAGAGATAAAATTATAAATTAAAACTGAAGTTATTAAGTAAGTCTACAGTTATTGACTCAGATGTTATTGATTCAGATGATTTTCCTTTCATGAATTCATGGACGAATTTCATGGACGATTATTTTAAAAAGAAGTCTCATAGGAACTGCATTATCCATCTAAAAAAAAACAAGAAACGACCCTTTATAAAAAAACATCAACTGTTTTTTTAAACAAGTGTAAATCGTTTTCTGAAAATAAGTGATGTTGAAAAGCCTCAGTTCTACAAAGTGATTGCTTATAGTACCGTTTTCCTATCATCACATTTGCTGACAGTTCATTCGTGTACAAAAATTATTGCCTACAGCTCAATTGTTTATTTGCACTATTGCACACAAATATAAAACTAAGAAAAAAATGTTTGCACACATGACACTATTGCACACAAACAGAATTGCATACAATATTATTGTCTACAGATCGACTGCCTATAAATAAACAGGGTTGCCTCCCATGCAGTGTTTGTCTCTTCTCGAAAAATATTGAAAAGTACTGAATTGAAAAAAATATAATTTTGCAAAAATAAGCAATTTACCTATTTGTTACTTATGTATATTTGAAAGATTTGCTGATGTCATTTTTCACAGAAGTTACATAATTACGAGCATTAATAATATTATGTATAAAATGCAATCACAGAGACTTATTGAGATTTTATTGAACCACAGAAGAAATATCTTTTAAGCCTAATGTGTTTCCTGTTCTTGTTCTTTTTGTTATTTTTTATATCTTGTCTTTTTGTCTCTATCTAATTTTTTGTTTTCTGTCGCCTGAAATAAAAGTTACAAACTTCGAAAGAAACAGGAAAACAGTAGTAAGAAATGCAATTGTTAAAATAGTTACAAAAGGAGAACAAAGCAAGAGATAAGAAGCAAGAAATAGAAAACAAAAAAAATATTGTTGAGTAGATTTTAGGTCTGAAAATTTTGGGATAAATCTAATGTCTTCTTTTGAAATAATTATCCTTTCATTTGGATATTATCACATCATAGGAAACATAGGATATATTGTAATTGAAGGATATATGCTATGCATCCTCGGAAATTGGAAACGGAGAACGCTTGTATCGTTCGGAACAATAAGAATACCGTTGCGTTGTAGACTTGAACAATTGGCGATTGGTAATTAAAATCTATCCGTCGCAATCGCTGCATAATTAAGCGATTGGATGCAATGGATCGCGGCAATATTACGTATATCCCAAAGAGCGCGGAAATCGCATTCGTAAAGAAAATCATACAGCAGAAAAGCCTTCGTCTGATACCCAATAACGTGATTTACGCCATAGGGAAGAGGAGCGAATAGCAAGAGAGAGAACGAAAATGATATGTGCGATATTTCAAGTGAGCCCACTAATTAAAAGAAACCAGTAATTAATGCTAATTGGATGATGCCTATCCCCATCTACATCTCGCTTTTACGTCGTTTTGTATCTTTCGTGACGTCGTCACTGACGAAGCTCGAAGCAATCAGACACAAAAGAATTAACTCAAGGATGGTAGACAGTATTTCCTATTAGATATGATAATGACACGGCATCTTTTTTCTACATTCATCTCTATACAATGCATGAACTAACGAAAACTTTTTTGTCTCTTTTTATATAACCGAGTGATTTATGCCGAAATATGCCGAAACACGCTAATTTTATTTTTGAGATTCCTGTTTAGTCACCATTATTATCTCAGATTGTAAAATATGGAAAGAATTATCTTAGTAAAATATCTAAAAATTTAACTAAATACAGATTTGATAATAATTTTGTTTAATTGTCAAAATAATTATGTGGGATATTCAAGCTAATTGATAGAATATTAAAACTTTTTCAGCGTTGCTTGTTTTGTTTTCCTACATAATTATTTTAATGAATCAAAATTAATAAAATTATTTTGAAATCTATTTTTAACAAAATTTTGAATATTTTAGCATAATTGTTCTTTCCTTGCAGAAGATATGCGAAAAAATTCGCAATAAAAATTTTTTTGCACATTTTGAAATATTTCTCATATTATTTTATGATATTCATTCATCTTTTGAAAAAGAAAATTTTGTGAAAGAAAGAAAATTAGAAATTTTTTATTGTTGAAGTTCTGAAAAACAAAAATTTTATAACAAAAAATTGATGACTTTGTCGATCAATCAGATTTTATTCAAAAGATATTGGATGAATATCGTAGAACATTCCGAAAAGATTTCGAAATGTCCGTAATAACTTTAAATAAAAATTTTTGTTGTATGAAAATTGTATGAAGATTGATGGAGAATAATTTGAGCATTTATAACATAAAAATAAATTTTTTCATAAATTGTGAATTTTTTAATTCACTTTCCAAATGTAATTTAGAATACTCAGATAAATTAAAAAAATAATATAAGATATAATATAAAGATATTATAAAGAGAAAAGATTCTCTTAAAAATGATATGTCATTTGATTTTTTATTACTTTTTAAAATTTTTGAAAAGATAATTGCCCTAATCAAAGACATGAAGCAGTAGAATTGAATTTATCACAATTATATAGTTCTCTTAAAAACAAAATTGATGTATTTTGATATATTTTGTATAAATCGATTCAAAAAAATATAATCGAAAATATCATCGGCTAACATCGTATTTCAGATAGTTTTTTAAAAAATTAAATTTCTTATTTTCTGACAATTATTTTTTTTTCTAAGTTCGTTCTCCCATTTCTTATTTATCTTATTAGTTGAAAAATTATTCAGTATTAGAATTTTAATCAATGTTTTGTAAATAATATTAAGTCGATATTTTAAGAAATGATCCAAACATCATTACAATACAAGAACAATAAAAGAAAGAGGATTGGATAATCAATAGACAATAATAATTTCCGTGCGTGAAGAAGTGTTTAATAAATAAGTTAGCCGGCCGATAAATTAACCGAATAATACGCCGGGTAATAATCATAAATAGTGTATTAAGGAATCTATCTCTATCATCGGATCATTGTAATCTCGATTGTATACGTGGGCCTCTTGATTTTCCCCTTGATATATTTGTAGTATGTTACCGTGCAGGAAAAATGGGCTTTTCGTACTAATAAGATAATCCGAAAAATACGGCTTTTGTCACGCATCATCGGAGCGACCTTTGTTTCTCGACAAATTCGATCGTGTTAACAATTGGCGATTTACCTCTTTCGTCCTCTATATATTGAGGACGATAAATTTTACATGACTGCATGTGATTTTTGTTAAATAAAGAATTAATCAGGGTCGTAATTTTATTTCTGACGGATAAATATTATTTTATTTCTCGTTCACATTTTCTCGTTATAATTCTACCATTACATGTTGCATTAATATTAATGTCCAAGCGTGAGAAGAGGAAATTACGCATGCGAAAAATCAGGACGAGCTCACGCGTTTGCGTCGCCTCGTAGCACCGAGATATCATCATCGAAGGAAGCGGACCCGGCATAGATAACATCACTGAGTAATTCTAATAAGCGTCGCCGCGATGCAGTTATTATTCATCCTCTCACGTTGTCTCTATTGACCCTCCAAAGTGTCTATCTAATAAAATATCATTAACCGCGTCATCAATCATCGCCCCGCCGGCGGAGACAAAACATACGCTTCTCGCTTCGCCGACCCTCCGCAATCGCTCCTTTCTCCGTTTCCCCCTGTTGCTGCGTGTCTCTGAGCATCAACATCCAGTGAGACTGGTAGTATACGGCATACGTTCGGCATTTAACGAGCGAGAACGTTTTTTCTCCGCCGGTGCCCCACGCAGTAAATCAGTGTGCTGATTCGATTAATTTGTTCGATGTTGACACGCGATTCGTTGATGCGGGAAGTCTCTAGGAATGCTAAACTCTTAAAAATATGAGGCACCTGTAAGCCGAGCACGGCGTGCCTGCATATTTTGCACATTTAAAAATTTGGCGATTTTAAAGGAAAAACCAGAGATTTCAATGAAATTAGCGTAATGCTGCGCTATTAGATATCAATGATAAACTAATATTTTAAGTAAACATTTTGTTATCTTTAACTTTTATGTCAAAATTATGTCATAATTCGATTAATTTCTGTGATTAATTTCACAGTAAATACATTAACGCATCATCACTTAGTAAATATAATAAACTAAATTTGAGTAATCAATCAAATTTAATACATTTTTTTTTTAGTTAAATTGTTAACTCTATTATTTTAATTAAAGACATATTGAATAGGAGCAGTGGTCTACAATAATTAAAAATAATAATTAAAAATAATAAAAAATAAAAATAATAATTAAAAATAATTAGAAAGACGTATAATGATATTGCAAATTTAACAGTACATTTTAATGCTGCTTTGTAATAACAGAAGACCATGAGAAGGGTGTTTCTCGATCGACCCCCTCCGTAAGAAAGGGAGCGTTTTTATTCGAGGGCAAAGGTCAATGCCTGGCATGTACTCGACGTCGCGAAACGTAAGAACGTATGGCATAATGCCGGTCGAAGCGAGAAAAGAAAGGGGCGAACCGACGGCCCACTCGAAATCTTGGGTTACCGAAGCTGATGTAATCTTGACTTGCGACGAGATTTTTCGAGTGTCTCCAACAGGGAGAGAGAGGAAAAAAAAGAAAAAGAGAAAAGGGGAAAAAGAGGGGTAGTTGGATAGCGACATCGATGCTGAATGAAACATTTATGTAAGCATCTTTTGAATATTTTTTCAAAGCTTTACAAGCCTAAGAAATTATTCTCGTCGACGATATTGAAAAAAGAAAGCGGAAGATCTGGTGCATTCAAAAACGTCCTTTGAAGTGTACTTTTTAAGAAATTCTACTAATAAGAGATTTGAATTTTCTTTATAATTTCTTGCGATTTGACATAAAAGCTGCATCGAAAAAATTGTATTCTTAACTTTCAAAAGTTTCAATTTATTTTT
The DNA here is from genome assembly GCF_000143395.1 of Atta cephalotes. NCBI lineage: Eukaryota > Metazoa > Arthropoda > Insecta > Hymenoptera > Formicidae > Atta > Atta cephalotes. Next base: position 1,296,110 of record NW_012130099.1, on the reverse strand, counting down.
ATATAATCTTTTAAAACAGGTGTCAAAAGGATTTTTTAACTTCTTCTGAAAAAGATTAATACACAGATATTTTTAACTCTTTATGAAAATATATTAGTAAAGTAAAGATTTAACTCTTACATTAAGAAGAATTCTGGTGAAAATTTTTCTCAGAATTTTTACACGAATTGAAGTATATTTCTAAAATATGAAGGATGTCTATATTTGGTAATTGTTTAGTTTAGTATATATATATATATATATATATGTACACACACACACACAAAATCACAAAATGGATAAAAAATATATCAATCGATGTGTTTTCATGAAATGAATTTGGCAGAAAACAGTGTCGCTGTGCCCTGTGAACCAAGGTATTAATATCGTTAAAGTTGACAACTATTCAGGGCAGGAAATCTATCACAGTCATGAAAAAGAACCTTTTGTATTTGTTATATACGTAATATATTGAGAGTGCGTATTAATTTTAAAGGATTTTCAACAGATGGCGTAACTAGTACTATCGCATCGGGTCATATTGTTGCTATCATGTTCAAAGCATCATCATGTGGCTTTAATTTTCAGTACGTGTCATATTGTCGATTTTGTAAACAATATTGTTTTTTTGAGCATTGAATATGTCGAATTTTGTGTCAACAAAATGCAATTTGCGAGAAGCTTTGCTTTTTTGCTTTCATTTGAAGAAAAGTGTTGTTGAAAGTCAACAAATGTTGTCGAAAGCTTATGATGATACTCCATTGATTATACTCCATCGATTTCAACATGAGAGTACTGATTTTGACGCTAAAGTAAATAAAAAAAGTGATTGTGACACGGAAGACAAGGAACATCCAGATCAGTCGAAAAAGTTTGAAGATGAAACTTTGAAGTGGAAACTTTACTCGATCAAAATCCGACGCAAGAAGAACTTGCAAAATCATTAAATATTGATCGATGAACAATTTCCAAAAGTTTGAAGGCCATTGAAATGATTCAAAAGCAAGGAAATTGGATGCCGAGTTGAGGGACGTCGAAAGGGACAAAACGATCTGTGAATTGTTGCTTCAAAGACACAGAAGAAAAAATTTTTTGTATCACATTGTGACGATAATGAAAAATAGATACTCTAATCCGAAGCATAAAAAATCATAGTGCAGACCAGACATGGCGAACCATCGATCAAAGCCGAACAAATTTTCATGGCGCCAAGCTCATGCTCTGTATTTAGTGGGATTAGCTGTGTAATGAGCTGCTCCATATTATGAGCTGCTCCAACCCAACAAAATCATCACTGGGGAACGCTACTAACAACAATTGATGCAATTGAGCCGAACATTGAAGCAAAAACGAATTATGCGAAAGACACGACAAAGTGATTTTCCTGCACGACAATGCTCGACCACATGTTGTGAAACCGATCAAGGAAATGTTAGAAGCATTTAACTGGAATATCCTATCCCGTATGTTCCTTCCGATTACCACCTATTTCGATCGATGACTCATAGCTTATCTGAGCAGCGCTTCCATTCTTATGAAGATATCAAAAAATGGATCGACTCGTGGATAATCTCAAAAGATGTAACATGGAATCCATCTATTATTAGAAAGATGGAAAAAAGTAGTGGCTAGCGATGGATAATATTTTGATCAATTTGTAATCATCATTTTTTCACAATAAAGTCGTGTTTTTACAAAAAAATTAATGCACATTCCCAATATATTCTTTCGGAATCGATCCGATTTTTTAGAGGACATTAAATACTAAAAAAAATTAGTAAATTAACTGATTTTTTTGAGTGTTTAATGTCACGCGTCGTTCTCAATAATGATCACATCGCATCGAGAACGAACGCGTGTCAAAATTTTGACTCTTGGTTTAATCTTTAATTCTATAATATAGTAGCAGTTAAAATATTAAGATAGATTCAATTATAATGACACAGTTTACTAAATTTTTGAGAAAATTTATTTCACTTTTATATAGTATAAGATATTCCATAAATGTTAATGTATTTATACAAGTTTTTTTATATAATATAAAATGCCTTCGCTACTGCTAGCGTGTTCGATGAATAGGTATATCCAATATTCACAAATGAATGAATAAATATGATTGCTAATATAAATAATAATTTTTTGTATTCAAAGAAAATAAATTCTTTTCATTTGATTTGAATATTTTGTGAAAATGATTATTTTTGATTTTGTGTTTATTTCCACTCTGTAATCACAACTTATTTAATACGTTTCTTATAATAATGAATATCTGAGCATTTTCTCTACTTATAGACTGTGTATTTTCCTATCGTCTTGACTCAAACCTGCAAACAAGCGTAATCACTTAACTGCTGATAGGTACAATCCGTAAATTATTCTGTCTTCTAGCTTAGTTAAAAGGAAACGATTAGACTAAAAAGAAAAATATTGGCAATATCTTTAATTTTCTTCTCAATCTAACCGTTTTCTTTTAACTAAGCTATAGAAGGCAGAATAATTTACGGATTGTATCTATCAGTAGTCAAGCTATTACGCTTGTTTGCAGGTAAATCAAGAAAATACACTCTATAGATAAAAGAAAGTTCTGATATACCTCCACTTATTTTTGGAAATGCACAACATTTCTGTAATAATCTTGTGGATACTTAGATATTCGTTATTACATGCTTGGATCCTCGATTGATCGATCGGAAATAGATTAAGTACTTACTGACAAAATGTAACATAATGGGAATCAGTACAAAATTTATTGAATTTCCAGCCACGTGACTGAAAATTCTCGACTTCTCGACGAGTCAAGCGATCCCCGATGAATGGAGTTCCAATATAATTGCAGAAGCGGAAACTTCTCCTTGAAATATTCGAGCGCGGACAAGTCGATGCTGGGACTTTTGTCGGAAATGGGAAAGGCTTGTTTTTCGAAGTGGCACCACGAAAGGCTCAGACGAAAGGCGTCTCTTTGATGACTATTGTCCGTTTCCGACGACTTAATTCTAACGACGGAGAACAGTCGATTCCGGCGCGGCTTATCGCCCTGATGAATGTGAAACCTAAGTGGATTTCTTAATTATTTCGCGCGCCTTCTAAAGAGACCTTCGTGCAGAGTTTTGGCAAGCATAGAAAAGCTCGTCGAGAAATTCGACGATTACCGCAATTCTGTGTTGTGCAAAGTTTATTTCATTGAGGATGTTCATCTTGATATTTTGCAAGTTTTAGAAGAAACAATAATTGGAAAAAGGATTGAGAGAGAAAAAGAGAGTTGAGTTAGTAAAATAGACGATTATATAGGATTTCCTTAAAGGGATGTGGAATGACGACCAAACTTAATTGATGTCGATGTATAAACGTTTTAAATTCCTTAATAAATTAAAAATAACGATATTTGTGATATCTTTATTGCATTCGATACATGGCTTTTTTATATATCATGTTGTTTCATTCAAACATATACATTTGTCCTTCTCTAACATGTTTCAGCGCCATCTCTTACAAGAAAACCTATTACTAGACTGTCATCGCTCTGTTTACCATTTCAAGAATCTTCGCAAAGCACGTAATTTGCAATGAATGAAAGTCTTTTTTAAGGAGGTTCGACTGTTATATTAATATTTGGAGTCAAAAATACGACATATATGACAAATATGAAATAAATTATTATTACAGCAATTTCAAATCATATGCAATATGAGTGCAATGAATTGTGGATACTATTTACGTGCTATATTTTTAGTAAATTATGTATATTAGTGTATAGACATTAACAAATATATGAGATAGTTAACTCGAAAGATCGAGTGTATATTTGGCAACATTGCACTGTGTGACGAACCATGAGGTAAACTTTGTGACAATAAAGTTTTAAATCCATATGGTAAAAAGTCTGATTTTTCTTTTTTGTACACAATTGTTATATGATATTTCATCTGTCAAATCCTAGTTTTTTAAAATCCTAAGTTGGTTGTGTATATTAAATCGGTGATTATCGATCGAAACGATCGATGAGGCAATATGCTTAAAATGGTCAATTTCAGAATATTACAAGAAAACTATTAATATTGGTCAATATTGCTCAAATTGTGAGATTATTTGTGTACAGTATTTATTTACATCATAAAAAAATTAAATTTCTAAGTTGGTTTTCGACTAACAGTCAAACCTTAAGCTTTAAAAGTCGATTCATTTAGGCGTACGACCGTCACACATCAGTATCTCTTTAATCCAGGTTTGTCCAATTTTAGCTCCGGAATCAAAACGCAAAAAAATTAGTACGATTCAGATTTCGGAGACTACAAAGTATTCTTATCGTCACTTTACAATCTTCGAAATTTTACTCATATTGAATTTTTTGTCGAAAGCTTTGCATTTTGACTTCAAGCCTGTTTTGATTTAACTCACCTTCTTCATCTATCTTTTGGAGGAGCTGTTTAGCTGTTGTCATTGTTGGTTTCTTTTTCTTCCTTTATATGATTAAAAGTCCCGAGACTGACGCGACCAATGATGTGAACAATTTGAATTTGTATACAAAAAAGTGAATCTTTCTCTTCACTGGGTGAGGCTCATGAAAATAGCGAGTCATTTCTCCGTATATTACAGGGTATCTGCGTTTATGCTGTACAGATGCGTGTCAGATGAAAAAGGAACTTGTACATTTCAGAATTTTCAATTTTAATATCTTTTGTAATACAAAGTACAAGTCTTTTGTAATATATATTGTAATATAATGCACAGTCGGCCACACTTATAGTCAAAAAAATATAAAGATGAATTTCGATTGGAACTGTTGAAAACGATTCGTCTCGACTGAGCGATCTCTCAAGACTTTTGGCATTATGATGTAATCGATGTAAGAAAATAAAAGCTATGGTTCACTTAATGTTACAAATGCTTCAAAGAATTTTCTGAATGGTCAATTAATAAAATTTTTTCTTTCTGTTGATCAATCAAATATTTGTAGCACCAGTGAATTATATTCAAGGTGTTTTATTACGCATATTGATGGTGAGGTCGAATTCGGAGCAGTCAATCAAAAAAAATCAAATGTAGCGTAATTCGATGGCATTGTTGCAACTTAACTTAATCTTTAGCAAATCATAAGAGAAACTATATTACTTTTGCATTTGTGATAACTCTCTGGTTAGTTAACATTGCGCATCTCAGGAATGAAACACCTTATATTTTATTTATATTACATTATTTATATTGCATCATTGGCATTGCTGGTAGTGGATTGATTAACCAGCGTTAGAGTTCCTTAGTAAAAGTTTGAATATACTGTTAATAACTGTAAGATCACAAAGTATATATTTTCCAACCGAAATCACTTTTGTTTTCTAGATCATCGCAATTACGGATTCATCGACTTTTTCAGCATTACTTATTCAGGAATTTGTCGTAACAATAAAAGAGTGAGTAACTTTACTCACAATCGAAAATTTTTTTAATTTTTAAAAATTCGAGAACTTTATTTCTCTCAATATGCTTTACCTTTGAATTTTATTTCCATAATTAACTCTTATAGAACCTGAAATTTTATGCATTTCTCGCATTTTAAATATTATTTCTTTTAACGCTGTTTGATGTGGGGATGTAAATTTTTCAAACAACTTTGTTACGCGCCCGTTTTAATTACGTTTATATGCTATAATTGCCTCTCTATAATCGTTTCTCAGCAAATTGCCTCGATTAACAATGCTTTTTCCATGCGATCAGTCGTGATGTATTTATTTGTAGGGGCGGAAAACGCAACGTTATTGTGCGCTGAGTTTCTTCGTTTTTCAACCAATTTCAAAAGGCACGACAAGGACTTCCGGTTTTCTGTTCAGACGCAACTGTGGCGTTTCATATCGAAAGGGGTTCTTGCGCGCTTGTGATACTACTGATGTCTCTCTCTCTCTCTCTCTCTCT
>NW_012130099.1:1280079-1289297 GCF_000143395.1 Atta cephalotes | reverse complement strand
TTTTTACTACACCTAATATATTCTATTCTTGAAACGAGGTGAAAATTACAAAAGTGAACGAATTTAGTATAATACTGATAATTTCATAGGTGAACCTAATAAATTTGCTCATTTTTGTAATTTTCACTTTGTTTGAAAATACAGAATCGACGCTCTAAACGAGAATATAAGGAGTGTAGCATTTCGTCTGTAAACTGAACCCTAAAATTGAGCTCCAAGTGAAAGTACATAAAGTGTTTTTCAAAGCAAAATTTATGCATTGTTTTTGTAGTGCATTTAATACTAAAAAGAAATAATTATATTTATTTATTTTTTTTAATATTAATATATAAATGTACTATTATTTATTGTTTTTAATACACAAAATAAGTCATTTTCAGTATTAAAGTGGATTAAATTAGATTTTCGTGAGGATATTCTTATAATATTCTACACATTTCAAAATTATTTTAATAATTTTTAATATATTTTTAATATATATTTCAAGAAAATGTCAGATTTATTTAAACAACCAATGCTTCAAATTAGGAATCAAATTAATTTTATAATTAAGTAATTTCAACGCTTATTGCTAAATAGAAAAATCTCATTGTTAAGATCATGTTTTAATTCCGTTTTTTTTTTTTTTTTAAGAAAAGAAACTATTAGCGATCACGATATTGCACGTGAGAAAGAATAAAATGAAAAAAAATAGAGATTATTAAATAATTATGAATTAAAAATTTTTATTTCTTTTTTGAAATTTGATGTAATAAAATAAATATAGCAAATTATTTTTAAAAATGCTTTTTATTAAAATTTGATTAACATCATGACTTCTGTACGTCACAAATCTTCGTATTTTACATAATATAATCGATGAAAGTCATGACAGCAAGATTTACAATTTAATGTTCTTTCTAATAATTTTTTGATAATTCTCGATAATCGATTTGTCAAACAGGTATTGAAAAAAAACTTTGGACGAATTTAGAATAAGCGAGAAAGGAAAGACTTTAAAATTTGATATATTTCTCCTGACAGTTATTCTTTTTTTCAATTGACTTGTTTTTTCACAGTATGTTTTTCTTGGATAATCTTCCGAAAAATTGAAAATTTCAAGTACCATTCCATGTCTTCATGTTAGGAAATAGAAAGAAAAATTGAGCAATTTTTTTCTCATGACAATCATGTAATCATATGGCAAACCATCAATCATGCTCAATCGACTAATATGATAACTATGACCATTCAAAGCACTATCAAAGTCATGAAATTGAGTATTTATTTTTTATGTCATTAATTGTTATAAATACTTATGTTCATATTAATTATATTATATATTAATATAATAAACATATACATGTATATTTAAATATAAATACAAATATATTGTATATTACATAAATTATATTTAAATTATATTTAATATTTTTTTGTATTAATATTTAATTTTGTATATTATTAATTATTATATATAAATATTTTATATTAATTACAATGTTTACTAACATAATAAATATACATGTATATTTAAATATAAATACAAATATATTCATATATATTACATCAATTACATTTAAATTTTATATTATTTGTATTAATTTATATATTGAGTTGACAAGAAAGTAATTGCGTTTTTTTAAAAAAGACATCAGTAAAAACTGCAATTACTTTCTTATGAATATAAATATATCTTGATAGAGTAAAGTTTCAGCTTTAAGAATCTCTTTTTTAAATTGCGATACGACAATTTTTAATGGAGTTGAGCAATTAAAGTCAAACTGATTCTTTTATTTAATCCGCGATAACTCAGTAACCAAAAATCGTAGGAATATTTAAAAAAAACGATTTTGTAGGGAAAGTATCAAGCTTTTTACGATAAGTAGACGAAAATTTGTTTTGGGCACATTACAAACCCACAAAGTGAGAAGAAAATTTTCCGTCTTTTTCAGCTCGTAGTTTTTAGTATTGTAAAAATTATCAAACTCATATAAACTTAAAAAATGTAATAAGCTTTTAAAAGTAGAGATTTAAAACTTTAAAATCCTTTTTTAAATTTAAATTTCATTCATTATTGACATAGATATTGTATATACAACTTTGAGCTAAAAAAACGCAATTACTTTCTTGCCAACCCAATATTTATATTATAATTTAATAATATATATATATTTACATATTGTAATATAATTAACGTAATATAATATATATATTTACATTATAAATTTACATATTGTAATATAAATATTTACAGTTACTATCATATCTGTATTGATCAATCACATATAATTTTTATTAACAAATAGAGAACGGAAAATATTTATTTGTACAAATGTTCGTGACATAATGAGGAGGTAATAGATACGTCTAATATTTCATATTAAAATAATTTCATGTAAATAAGATTTAGACGGAAAATTGAATTGAAATTAAAATTGAAGTTGAAATTAGATGACAAATATTCTATAGCCTACATTTTTATTTAATATTCTTTATACTTGGCAAATTTATAGTTTAAATCTTATATAATATAAAAATTAATTTTGAATTTTGAACTCTGCCAGGATACTTTGATCTCATAAGTCTTCTATCCCGCTTCAATTTAAAAAAAAAACTTGCTACACGAAGAGAGAAATAACGAGATATTTCAAAACAAATTTCACTTACGATATTTTCTTTGATATATATTAGTATAAAAAAAATTTTGTTGTGATGATGAAATATACATTTTTGTGAAATATCCTTCATTAATTGTAAACAAATATAAAATAGATGGCTTATTTGTTAGAAATAAAATTTTATTTTGCTGTAACTTAAATAAATATTTGTTTCAGTAAAATAAATATTTATTTTAAAAAATATATTTCTCAAAATAAATTTTGAATTTTATCTTCCTCTTAGTATATGATCTTCTTATTTTGACCAGAATGTTAATAATTTTTTTCTGTTTTTATAGTGTTTTACCTTTTCATAATGTAATTCATAAAAATAATTATTATTATATGTATATATTGCTTTTTGCAGGTACATGGCATGGCATGGCATAACTCTAATCATATTATATCTTCATGTTTCATCGTGAAAACGGAGCCTGAAACAATTAAAGTTAACAGTTTAGAATTTCGTATTTTGATTCATTATAAATTATTAAAATAATGTTTCTTAATTAAAACAATGTTTCTTAAATAAATTATTAAATCATACGTAAATTAAATAACGTAAATTAATACATGACACATCTATATATAATATTCAACACTCGTAAAAGAGATATTAAACACATAATAATATTCTAAATATAAAAAATATTTTAAAATATTCTTTATCAAAATATATTTTGACAGAGGAAGCTGACAAATAAATCAAAAGTATATGTATCTAGGAATATATATAAATATATTTTGATTTGTATACTTGTGTGCGTTCGTGCGTGTGCGTGTGCGTGTGTGTGTGTGTGTGTGTGTATGTGTATGTGTGCGCGCGCGCACGCACACACGCACACAGTCAGATGCTTTGCGCTGCGTATAAAGATGTCAAAGTATAGTTCAGATCAATCAAAAACAAATATCGTACAATTCAGCCTCGGTCAATTCGAATGCAAATTCGAACTACGGGTTCAATAAATTCAGTGCAATGCAATGTAATTCATATAATTAAATATTATAATTGTACAGATAATTTCTTCATTCTTTTTATCAGTATCATTTTTTTGCGTATTTATCACATTTGGCCAAAAGTTATTATTGATTACAGACAGAAGTTAAAAGTGCATCCGCAATTAAGAAACATTATTTGCAAACAAAATGGGATACTGTGAAAGGGGTTAGGCTGTGGCTATTCATCAAGAACCGTATTCTGCAATAAAACTCATTAGACAAGACAAAACGAATCCGGACCTAAACGATTCCATTGTTCCGTCGCATTAATATGCTAATTCAATTATCCGCCTCGTTAACGGCGCGACGGTTTTGCCGACAGCTAGCTTAAAAACTATCAGATAAGACTAAATCAGTTAAAGAGCAATTTTTTTTTTTTTATTAATTGATTCGAAAATAATAAACAACATGTATTGCAAATTATTTTTTGAGATTTATATTTATACTTCTAATTTTTCTTTCCTTTCTTATTTCTTTCTTTCTTTAACAGACTGAAAATTCCGAATTAATATTCTTAATCTAACATCTCTGTGTATGAGAAATTTTAAAAAGAAAAATATTCTAAAGAAACAAAATCACAAAGCAATTTGATGAGTAGATTGTGCTATATTTTTTGAAATTAATAAATTATTATAATAACGAGGATTAGAATTCAATTGAAAGTTTTCATCATTCAATATTTTGGAATCCAAATTGATTGAGAAATTATAAATATAGTATAAATAAAGCATAATTTTTAAAAAGCATTAGTTTTTTTTACCGGATTGTATCTGTACCAATCAGGATCCAACGAAGAACTACACGGTGTCAGTGCTTCAGGGGAATGCATCGATAATGAAGTAGATTGTGATGGGTTAGCATCATAAGTGTTGGATTTATCGCTTCCTGTACTTTCGGACATCGAGGGCAACATCAGATGGGAATGGAGACTGTTGGTTCCTAATGTATGATGGCTGGTCGGGAAGAACGAGTTCAGGTGATGCTGCGCCAATGTCGGATTACCAACTGCCGGTGCCATCGAAGAATAAAATTGATATAAGCTATTGACATCCAAGGACGCGTTGTTGTTGCCATCAGCTGAAACCATTGACGTAGGCAACGCATCTGAGTCTCTCAATTTAAAACGGGCTGACCTGGGATACGGATAGTAGGGCAATGCATGAGCCATGGCCGAAGGATTGATGATCGGCGTACCGTAAGGCGATATAGGAAAACTGTGGCAATGTCTCGAAGATAAGCCCATGGCTATAGATTGGTCCAGTGACACTCTTTTGGCCTTTCTTCGAGGTCGATACTTGTAATCCGGATGATCCTTTAAGAGCTGAATACGCAGACGCTTCGACTTCTCGATATAAGGAATTTTATCTTCCTCGGTGAGTTTCTTCCACATTGCGCCGAGCATCTTCGAGATCTCTGAATTGTGCATCTTTGGATTCTCTTGGGAAATCAATTTTCGTTTCTCACGGGACCACACCATAAATGCGTTCATAGGCCTCTTAATATGTATCTCTTGTTGCGCAGGTGTCCGTTGCCTAATATCACTCGCATCTATAACATCAGGTGTCATTGCATTGGAGAACGGATGATACATTGAATGCAAAGACGATGAATGTATGTCGAATCCGTAGTTTGAATCTGCGTCCGAGTTTAAATTGACTGAGACTGGATTGTACGATATTTGTTCTTGATCTAAACTATGTTTTAACATCTTAATTGGCATAAGTTCTTCATAACGTTTAGACGATCCGTTTGAGATTGTTTACAAACTTAACACGCACACATAACAAACGTAACATATATACTTAACGAACGTAAATAATCACGCGCTGATGTGTGATATATCATGAGATTCACAAATTCATTAGTGAATATTTCAATTCATAAACTGACAGTTATGAATCGTTTGATTATGTTATGAGTTTCTTCCACTTTACATTCTTCTCATTGACTAACTAATTTTATAACTTACGAAAAATACTGTCTCTTTGCTTGCTAAGTTCAAATTTTCTTGAAATATTTGCATTTATTACGAAAAAAAAATCTAATCACAAATTGATATCATCTGTCTTTTTCTGTATATATATATATTGCACATTTTCACAGAAATAATCTTGAGGTGATTTTTCTTGATTACTTCACGAACGTGATGCTTCTTCTTCTTCTTTTTTCATTTAGATTCCTCAAATCTAAAGGATAAGGACTCTTCAATATCAAGATGTCTTATTCGATTTTCGTTTTTCATCACTATTATAATGAAACAATATTTTTGCACAAAAAATTAGAAATCAATAATAGATTCAATTTTTTAAGAAACTATTGTTCTATCACTGATCAAACGGTGCACATTTTCTTTCTAACTGCTTCTGTCTGTGCTCATCTTGAGGTTGGCTTAGTAGCAGGGTTTACACTGTTGTGAACTGCTGTACCTTGCGTTCCTGACAGCTGACTCATTGTGCCGCCACTGTCCTTCTCGAGTTCTCGGGAATCTCTTCCCTCTCCGTCGTGTCCGTTACGTTACCCCACGCGCGACTACGTTTATGGGCGTAGCTTCACCGGTCCTCTTCGAAGGTCGACCAGTTAATCCGTCGACCACCCATCGACCGGCCCCTCGTGCATCATTGGTCGTCATATCTCAGTTTTCGTGTAACTCCGCTGCTCTTCGTCCCACTTCGTCGCACTCTGTCACCCTACTTTGCTGCCTGCAACGGAGCGGAGCTGGGAGCAGGCCACTTCGACGCGATATATCGCATGGACTGCAATTATTATTATCGATTACCTCGATAGGACGAAGTACAAATAGTGCATAGACCGGCCGTTATTGACTGGCTTCGTTCGAGTATTGTATTGGGCTATGTCGCGCAATAATTGCGATAAAAAAAGAATGAAAGATCAAATAAAGATGTTCATAATTTTTTTTGTTTCTGGGATATGCAGTAATAATCAACCGCTTCGTATAATTTCATGCACAATAAGTTCGTTCGATTTTAATATTACAATTCAATCTTACCAGAATCATTATTTTCATTTACACTGATTGTGAGAAATGTTTTGTATGAATAATCAAAATTTTGTTACTGAAATTTTGTTACGCAAAAACTATTTGTTGGTACATAAAATCGTTTTGTATGATGTTCTTATATGTTTCTCTCACTTTCTACAGAATGAAATTATTTTTGAACTTCCCTAGCTTGAACCTTGCTAGCTTAGCAAGGGTATACCTATAGATTTAAATTGATCCTTCAATAAAAAAATATTATATATTTTGCTATTTTAACCAAAGAAAATCGGGGCTATTTGTGATTACCTTTTTTGTTATTATTACTGTTATATTTCATTATGTTTACATTTCGAAACCCATCTAAAAGGAAAGTGTTGCAATCTTTTGATTACTAACTGTACTTGTGTCGATGGACTATAATATATATGTCATAGACTTGTAAGTAGGGAGGAGGAAAAAGTGGGGATGAAATTCCCAGATAAGCTGGATCTCAAAAAGTTTTTATTGGTGAACAGCGAATTACTTTAGAACGTTGCTTTGCGTTATGGTGGAGTGGGAGTGGAGTGGAGATAAAACACCAGCTTTCATTAGCTACAGCTATATATAATAATAAAAACTTTTTGAGATCGAGTTTATCCTTTAGAATTTCATCCCTACGTTTATATGTGCACTACAGATTTTTAGATTTTTAGTACTGACAATAAATTTTTGTTTAAATTTTTGTGTTGAATTTTTAATATACTTGAGTGTTAATTTAACAAAGTGTGATTATATTATTTAAATATTTTGTATGAAGTTAAATATTTTTTAATATTAGAATGACATTGAAAATAAGTGAACAAATAACATAAAAACAGTGGATTTATAAAAAATATATTAATTCTAAGATAAATGAATAAAAAATTAACGTACTCACTGAGAGAAAAATTTTAATTTGTAACTATAATTATATGTTACTATAATTATGATTATTATTACTATATTACTAAAGTGTATAGTAACAACTATATAATTCTATTAACAAATACATATAGTTGATAATCATAAAAGTGACTATATAATTTCAACTATATAATTTCATTTTTATGGTAATAATAACTATAATTATAGTCATTTTCGGTTATTGATTATATATATTTGTTGATATAGTTATTATTATTAACGTCATATAGTAGTGATAATTATAATTATAACATACAAATCATACAATTACAGTTACAAATACTAAAACTTTTTTCTCAGTACGTGTTAATTTAACATATTATAAATGTTAATTTTATTTAAAAAATATGTTTTCAAATTGTATCAGTGTTGTTTTTGTGTTTATTTCGACGTAATGTTTGTATATTGGTTTATATTACTTTCTAATATATTCATCTTGTGATTAACATAAAAATAAGTTGGACCATTTAGAAATGTCACAAATTAAATTTATGTTAAATTTAACATTTTCTGTGCATGTAAGTCATTGGCGGACGCAAATTATAAAATATTCTGTGTAGAGTGTGGATCATTTCTATATTTATTATCCTAATTATTGTATCTAATTGTTTTTTATTTTTCTGAAAAAAGAAGTTTTAAATGAAAGTTTTTTTTGATATTAGATTAAATAATGATGAATATACATATTGTAATTCGATTTTTGAGCACAAATTAAATTATACAAATTCGTATATCTTATATATAAAGTATTAATAGAATCAGAGACCATTTTTCTATAAACCAAATAATTAAATTATGTTCTTGTGATATTATTACAACAGTGATTAATACAACAAGTTTCTTGTAATGTGTAGTCTTATAGTCTGCTATTTTGGATATTAATAATGGATATTAATAACGATATACCTTAAGGAGATTCTAAAGTCGTCTGTATTACCGACTAAATTTATTTTTGTATAACAATTATTTTTTTCTTTCTTTACAAATTTGAAAATCTTTTTCCAGAGTTAAAGTATATGCATTAATATGTGAGGAGTTTATGAGATGGAGTTTATGAGATGGAGAATGATAAAAAATTTTGAAATTTAAATTTAAAAAAAATTGTTTGTCATTCTCGGCAAAACTTTATCTCACAGACACGTATTAATGCATTAATGTAGGAAAAGAATTTTTGAATCTGCAAAAGAAAAAAAATTATTATACAAAAATTATGATTTAGTCGGTAATACAGATGACTTTAGAAATCTCTTAACGACATTAATTTTAAATCTCTTCTATGTATATAAGTAAAATAAATTCATAAAATAATGTGTTAAAGCGATATTTAAATAATCTCATAGATATAAATTGCCGAATGTAAAATGATTGAGTGAACGTTTGGCGGTGTTTTCTTATTGTGCAACCCCTTTACGCTGTCTTTTCGTTGTCGACGAGTAATCAATTGGGAGTCTACTTCAAAACGAGTTTCGACCCTATTTAGCTTACGTATACACGCGCACATACGTATGGAAAGAGAGGAGAGAAAGGGGGGAGGGAGAGAGGGAGAGAGAGAGAGAGAGAGAGAGAGAGAGAGAGAGAGAGAGAGAGAGAGAGAGAAGAAGAAGAAGGAGAGAGAGAGAGAGAGAGAGACGACGACGACG
>NW_012130099.1:1275973-1279439 GCF_000143395.1 Atta cephalotes | reverse complement strand
CCGCGTGTACACACATTCTTGCCCGCATGCAGTCGGGTGCAAATTGGTATTGAAAAATCTCGAAGTCAATTAAAACTCGACGCACAAAGGATTCGGCGAGACAAAATACCAATTATCTCATGTCCTCGCCGTCGTCCACCCCCATTCCCCCGTTCCCTTCTTTCCCTGCACGGTCGACGAAGAGGTGGAGGAGAAGGAGGAGGAGGAGGAGGAGGAGGAGGAGGCGGAGGCGGAGAACGAAGAGGAGAGAGGGGAGGCTCTTTCCCTTGCAAGAACTCAATTCCATTAGGCATTGAAGTGAGTAAAACGAGGATGGGCATCTATATAACGCACTCGCATCTCGCTTATCTACCTAATAAAGGTTTCTCTCGCCCCCCCCCCTCTCCCCCAACCCCTCCAGCTTCTTCTACTCCTGCGGCACCCCCACAGTACAAAGCGTGCCCGTGAGGTGTCTGCGAAACAATCCCTTGGGATGACAATGCTTATCCCACGTATGAATGCTTCCTAGGTAATTTAAGTATAGCCCGCCCAATATTGTTCTCCCTTCTCTTCGCGCGTTTCTCCCTCCTCTTTCTCGCAAGTCTTCATTCGTGCCCGTCCATGAAAATTCGTTGTCCTCGCATTAATATATGATCGCTCTTAGATTTTATTCTAAATGAAATCCAGAGGATTCTCAAGCAGAGATACAAAACCCAAGTGTTTCATTTAATGAATATTTAACGCGTTTGAAAATTCTATTGATGAGAAACGTTAATTTTCTCATTTTGTATTTTCTTATGACTCTTATTCATTTCACCACTATTATCTTAGATCATAATGTTACAAGTGAGAAAATGCACAATAAAAATTCCTGCAAAATATGGAAATATATTTTAATAAAATAACACTGGACAGAATCTATTATACTTGTAAAATACCGAAATTTTCCCTTTCGTTTCATTAATTAATAAATGATCATATATCCAGAAATGAATTATATATCCAAAAATAAATAAACTATATTTTTAGTTATGACAGATTATCAAATAATTAATATATGTATAGAAACAAGTATGACTTAATTTCTCCCACGAAATAAGAAGACAATGTTTGATATATCTTAAAAGTTTATTCTCTAAATTTCTTAGAATGAAATCTCTATTCCAAAAAAAGTTAAAGTACTGCCATTATCGAAAAAGAATGAAAAATTTGCACTCTTAAATGAGAGTGGCAGATTTTCTATTTTTTTTTTTTTTGGAGTTAGATTCATTTAAAAAGAGATTATTTTTCTTTGCAGTAAATCTTACTTAAAAAAAAAAGTGTAAATTTGTCAAGATTTTTTATCCAAGAATGCAAATTTTTTACTCTTTTTCAATAATGTGACAGTATTTTAATTCTTTTAAAGTGACATTTTACTCCAAGAAATTTAGAGAGTATTCTATCGATTACAAATTGTTTTGTTCAAAAACATTCTGTAAATCTCAAATATTTTCATAATTCTCCTCTAAATATTTTTATAGTATTTCTTTAATTATAATATTATATTAATAATATTTTAAAAATAATTTGTAAACATTTTTATTGTATGTATTCTTGCTGACGTCATAATCTGAAATGGTACTGGTGAGTAAATAGGAGCTTTAATAAGCTATTAAGCTATGTATGATCTTATATACGCATATTATATTTAAATACATTTCCGAAATAATTAAAGATTTTGTTACAAAATTTAGGATTTTATCACGTCAATTCAAGATGTTTAATGATTCAGAATAATTATTACGATCTTACACGATAAGCAATAAAAATCCGATGATTTGGCTTAGATTTGGCAATTAGGATACAGCTAATTAATAATACTCCCGGCTTGACGATGTAACGTCTTTTCTATACAGGCGGAGCGTGTAATTCGGATGTGCGGGGGATTATCTACGTAACTTTCCCGACATTGATTCTGCAAATTAAGTTGATTGCTCGACCGACGAGACGAGATGTCAAACCGGCAGGAACTGCTGGAAGCTTTGTGCTGCTAACTCGCAGCAGGTGAAGCGCCACGTTTGGCTGATTATGGACGATCGCGAAGGTGTGTGAAAGCAGATAGAGATAAAGCTCCGTTCGCACTAATACTCTCTTTTTTGAGAGATCATTTATGTACACTTTCAGGTGCTAAAATTTCACTATTGCTAACAATCCAGAGATTCTCAGGCCTAAGTATTTTTGAATATTTCAGACAGGTAAAAAATTATGGAAGTCTTTAATAATCTGAAATTTTCGATAATTCAAATAATCAATTATCATAATTGTAATATTGCCTGATTTACATTTTTTATTTGTAATTCAATAAACTTCTGTTTTTATAGAATTAAAAACTTACTAATAAATATATGTTTTAAATATTGTTACAGTTAATTCAAATTATGTGCTCGCTCGTTGGGGATGCAGCTTAACAGGGTGTAACATAGGGAGAGTCCGTGCGAGATTACGGGTGCGCTTTACAGAGAGCGAGAGAGAAGAAAGGGGTAGGGAGGGTAGGAGAGAAATCCGGATCCATCGCGGTGCCACGTCGCCACCCCCGAAGAGCACGCACGAACGCGTTGCGTAATTAGCGACTGCCTCCCAGGTTTCGTAGATGGGTGGTAGCGGCGGCGGAGATCGGACGAAGAGAGAGAAAGAGGAAGGGGGTGGACAGAAGGAGGGAAGCGGAAAGGGTCGACCAAGTGCAACCCTAGAACCCGTTCGTACGACTTGCGCTGAAATCCACCGCGTGCACACAGTAGGCACACGTGTGCGATCTACGGGGTGTTTCTTCTGCAAAAGTCGGATGGAAATTTTAGAAATCCGAAGGGTGCACTCGAGACAACGTAGCGAATTAAGTCCTCGAGATTCGATTTCGCCGGAATATGGAAATAGTTAAGTTTCGACCTTGCGCGAGTGCTCGAATCTCTTTTTTCTTCTCAAAAGTTGTTCGAGAAAACGAAGAAAAAGCAAAAACGGATCTAAAAAACGGAGCATTCAGATCGTTTTCGGAGATAAAATAATCTGACGTCATTAATACGTACCAAGATAGTTCGGGAAATATTGCTCTGACAATTCTTAGAAAGAATTCGCAAAGATTTGATAAGCGCGCATTCGAGTTAAGGACGGATTAGCTGCCGATTTGATTTCTCCGAGGGTGAAGAAGGAGTTTTGGTCGAATTATGCGGCTCGTGGTGTCGACACTAATCCTTTTGAAAACACCCTGTATAAAGGGAGAGAGCAGGGGGAGTGCGCGTCGTCGAGACGCAATTAATGCGGAAACCAAGCGCGGACGTAGAGGGAGTTTCGAGAAGGGCATCGCTATGCCGTGAGACGTAATGACTAATTGAGATCGGAAAGAGAAGGGCGAGCGAGAGGGGAGGAAGGGATTGGGTGCTGGAATAGAAGGGGGTTAATACGAATTGCGTGGTCACGGTAAAACGTGCGTTCTCTTTCTCTCTCTCTCTCTCTC
>NW_012130099.1:1247436-1274765 GCF_000143395.1 Atta cephalotes | reverse complement strand
AATATATATATATATATATATATATATATATATATATATATTTGTAGTCATTTGAACTGCGCGTCGAATTAATTTTTTTCAGAGTTAAAACGCAACTAAATTACTTGTAATAATATTACAATTAAATTATAAACTTTAATAGCTTAATGCTCAATAGGCATTTATTAAAGAGATCTTGATATACTGAAAATTTGTGAATAAATTTATTTATTGAGAAAAATATTACCTCGGCTGAAAGTCGAACCTGGATCTCTAGCATTCCGTGTAAGCGTCCTAAAATATATTAATTCAGAT
This sequence comes from Atta cephalotes, assembly GCF_000143395.1. NCBI lineage: Eukaryota > Metazoa > Arthropoda > Insecta > Hymenoptera > Formicidae > Atta > Atta cephalotes. The sequence continues at coordinate 1,274,471 of NW_012130099.1, read as the reverse complement.
TAATTAGTTCGTTATAGTTACTAGGATGGTCGTTTGACATTCAATAGCTAAAATGTTAAAAATGAAATGTAAAAATCCAATTTTTCTTTTTATTCCATTTCTTTTATTCCGTCCACTCTTCAAATGTTAACATTATAACAAAAATTTAGCTATATCTTTATATTCAATAAGAATTCGTAATTAATTCATTCGCAAATATTTTATATTTGTATAAAAATATCAGGATAATAAAATGGAGAAATTGATGATGTTTTGCATTAATAAAACGGAAGTTTGGATGTATGCATTTGAAGTTGCTGACTTCAATACTTTAAATTTGAGGCTAGATGTTTCTTTGAAAATCAAATTTCAGCGTAAACGTTTCAATCAGATTTTCTTTGATCGCAACAAATCAGATATGTGGCACAAGTAGTATAATCTAAAGAATGAAGGGAAAAAATAACTAATTTTTACAATTTTAATATTTACTTGAGCGTCGAATCATGTCTTTCGGAGATACTTTGATTGAAGAGGACGGTTTTGGATTTGTGCCAAGGTTACCTGGTGCTGAATTGGAAAAATCGTGCGAAATCGTCAGACGGTATCACAATATTATCGTTAATTATGCAAAAGATACAATTTAAATCGTTTTATTTGAAATAATTATTATTGAGGTAAAAGTTAGACATTCTGCAGACACTGACGAATTTTTGTGCTCTGCTATAAATTCAAATAGACAATTAATAAAATTAAACAATCTAGGTATTTTCTGTACATTAAAAAACTCCCTCTATTTAATTAATATGTTATACTGATAGTAAATCTCTCCTCTTACATGGACAGGTACACTCTAACGAATAAACACAAGGCGATTGTTCGTCTGATATCCTGGGGTGCTAGTATTCAGTCAATCAAAGTTCCTAATCGAGATGGTAAACTGGCCGACGTTGTTTTAGGATTTGATAATATGGATGGTAAAGTTTTCACTTGAACAAATATTATAATCTTTTAAAGGCAGATTAATTAAGCATGTTAATTAAATCATGTTATCATATGATCATCTTCCTCTTTTTGATTTAATTATATTTGAAATTATGTAATATTAAAGTATTTAGTATGCATAGTTTATATTTTAACTGAGTATTTATTATTGTTGCTGACATAATTAGGATATTTGAAGAACAGATACATGGGATGCATCATTGACCGCGTTGCCAATGGCATTTCCGGTGGTACGATGCATCTCGACAACGTAATTTATCCTTTGTCGATTAATGACAGGACTGGAAAGGATTGTTTCAATAGCGCTACGGTCGCGTTCGACAATACTAATTGGCAGTCGCAGATAGTGAACAATCGAGTGGTACGATGTAACTTATTCCCTGAAAGTGAGCTACGAGATTGTTAAAATTGCTTGTTTTATATTGTGTTCTTCGACGAGGTGATGTCGCATTTGAGCCAAAAGTATAGACAGGGATATCCCAGTAATGTGTTAACGCAAATTAAATATACCTGGACGGACGATAATCAACTTCACATTAACATTCGTGCCACCAGTACAAGTTCTATTCCCGTCAACATCACTAATTACTGTTTGTTCAATCTCGCAGGACATGTAAGACATAAGTACAAAGAATCTTTTTTTTCTTAAGAATAACAACATTTATCTGAGATAGGAATATGAGACTTATAATAAAAAAAGCTAACATATAAATAATATATTCGAATTATCTTTTTAGCTTCGGATGCATAAATTTTTAAATCGAAAAAAATTAAAATCAATTGTTGCCTCATCAATTTATACAAAGTGCAATAATTTTTAAAAATTTTTATACAATTTATGATTATGAAACTTTCAATTTTATGAAGATATTCATTATTTCTAAAAATTAAAAGCCAGGCATACAGAAAAAAGTATAGTTGGAGGAGGGAAGGATTAAAAATCAATTTCTAAACTTAGAAGCTGAAATTTATTTTCCAATTGAAATCATTTGTATAGGAAATCTCTAATTAGGGCTATGACAGAAAAACATAAAACGTAAGCAGTAAGCGAACCAATGATAGTATAAGGCATAACGTAAACTAGTAAAATAGTAAGAAATAAAAAATATCGATTTGCTTATATTGCTTACGTCTTAATGCTTTTTTTATACGCTACTAAGCTTCTCTAATTGTAAGACGGCACTGAGAGACAATTTGATAGGGCACAGGTTCGAAGGAGTTGAAGAAACACGTCCTCACGGTCAATGCCGACAGTTGGATCTTTATGGAGGCCAAAAATAACTTGCCGAGTATTATATGTCCGGTGGATGGTACAGCATGCGAACTACGTTTACCAGCACAGTTGAACCAACGTCGATTATATGGTATACCGGGTGGTGGTTACAACCATAATTTATGCATCAATAGTCCCAGCAGCTGGTGTTATCGTTTCCACGCTCGGTAATCTTCCGCATTATCCGATGTCGAATTTTAATTTTAGTATTTTATGCATTATAATGCATTTTTTAATGCAAGATGTTTTTTTTTTTAATCAATTTGTTTTATGAATTGTACGAAAAGAATTTTGCATCCTACTTCCGGACGATTTTTGGAGGTTTATTCGAATAATCCTGGATTACAAGTCTATACAGGAAATAAGTTACCACATCAATACATTTATCCTCCTGATTTAAAAGATCATGAATGGGGAAACGATAAGAATGTGCAAATTAATTTCTGGAAATCGGTAAAATGTGTGATTGTGATTAAGTATTTATCTTATTTTTAAAATAAATAGTTTTTAAAATAAATACATATAATTTTAAAATCAATATTGCAGTTAAATGAAACATAATATAAATTAATATTGTATTTGTCGATTTAGTATTCATGGGACTGTGAAAATGTTATAATATAATCTCTAACAATAAAAAAAGACAAATATTCTTCTAAATAGTTTTTAATTAAAATTAAAATTTAATTTTAAAGGTAAAAAAAATGTTAAACAAAAATTTGATGGTTAATATATAAATTAAATTTTCTAACTTTGTTGCATGTTTTAACAGTGAAACACTTATTATTAGCGTCTCGAATTTCTATCGAGATTTAAAAGTTTAATATTTTTTTGTACAAAAAGCTTAAATATATTTTTTAGTTATTGAAAGTATTACATTTTGAATAGATGAAGGAAATTGCAAAGGAAAAAGCAACGGAAGTTTATGGCAAAGGAGGTATTCCCTATCGTCGTCATGGCGGATTTGCTTTATCGCCCCAGAATTATTCTAATGCTGGTAATATTAAACACTTTCCGTCTTACATGCTGCATCCTGGAAAGATGTATACGCATGACATGACATACAAGTTTGGAGTGCTTTTCGAAGATTAAAACATTTTTGTATTTTAAGTAATTTCTTTTAATGTTTAATTTTTATCTGATATTGCGAGAATCTTTCGTTACATTTTGACATAAAATTTGTTACAATTTTACCATTTTTAATAATAAACGAGAGATAATTTGGTAATCTATATTAAATTGCTTGTAATGATAGGAATTTTTTAAATATACAAAAGACATTTCTTATAAGCTACATAATTACCTCTACAACACAAAATATTGCGGCAGCAATATTTTAATAGTGCGCAATATTACAAAAATTACAGTAATATTTCTGCATATTAAAATTCTAATGTTTTATTTGAAATACTGCAACAATATTATGAAATATTGTATTTCTAATATTTACAATTGCAACATATTTACAATTACAGTATATTGTTACAACAATGTTCAGACAAAAGATCTGATAGCAATGGTACAATCAATTTCCGAAAAAAATCGATTTTGCATTAAATTATATGAAAGTTATAACAATTTTAAAAACTGGAATTGTACAACTTCTTTTATATAACATGATTTTTGTAATTATAACAGATTATTAAATGAGAGATTTATTAAATGAGAATATTAAAGTCATCAAAAGAATCAATGATCAATCCTTAAAGTTAAAAAATAGTTAAAAAATTTTGGTCAGGGTCGATTGTTTTTAATAGTATCTCATTGGTGAAAATACTAAAGTGAAACAAAACTGTTCTCAAATAACTTGAGTAATCGGACAACTTCCAAATCACGTTGGAAACTACCAGTTCTCGTCCGATCACTGAAGTCAAGCAACGTTGAGCACGGTTAGTACTTGGATGGGTGACCGCTTGGGAACACCGTGTGATGTTGTCCCTTAATTTTTTATTTTTTACCAAGCTAAAAGAAGTGTTGAGATAATTAATTCATAATATCTCAACATATGGTCTTTTTTAGCTTGGCAAAAAATAAAAAATAAAAAAATTAATGTCGTAACTTTTATGCAAGAAAGAAAGAGAAAAGAAAGCCGCTTTAAATAATCTCTATTCACATCTTTATTATACTGACATGTTTTTTAGTATATTGTACATAATTAAAATTCTTACTGTGAGTGTAGGCCACGAAGTAATAACGTAGATACATTATATATAAGCGACCGTATGTTGGTGATTGTATTATAAGAAATTCTCTTTGAGGTTTAAGCACAAAGTGTACTAATTTTGTACATGGTGTACTACATTCGTGCCGCGTTCCAAGCTAAAATTTATAAATATATAAAGCTATATCTTTTTTTGTATATGTGTACACGTGCGTTCGCTCGCTTAAAGCTATAGTAATCTAGCGTTTGTACATCTCTAGCATGTTACTTCTAATCTAATCGTATTATATTTACGTAATAATTATAGGCAGTAAATTGATAGAACACTTGTTTCTTAACGACGCATAGAGAATTATTGATTATAAATTTCTATCTATTAATTTTTAATAAACGTTGGCGATTAATTAACATCGATAGAATATTTTTATTGAGATTATTTCAATATATAAATCGGGAAAGATAAAACATCAAATCTTAGGTCGGTATTCATAATCTGATCTTGTACAAGGTAACTCATTTAACGTGATCATCTTTTATATCTTTGTGTAAATGTTCTATTTGTGTAAAGCTATCTCCAAATGATGTGGCCAATGTATAGGTCAACTTTGCACACATTCGCTAAATATTGACTACATTCAATAATAATTATGTATGTCATGATATGATATTTGCTAATATTGGCATATGTTGAGCATATCGTCTCGAAGCACCTTTAGACAATTATATTTTTTAATTTGTATTCCAGCGAACACATGAAAATATTTTATATTTTGTATTCCATAGGAATATATAAAAGTATTTTGTATTTTGGAATTCAAATACTAAGATTGATGAAATCAATTTTATTATTTGAATTACAAAAGAAATTTCCAATTCTTCGATTTTAAATACATAATACTTTCATACGCTTCAATGAAATACAAAAAAGTTTGGCCATCACTTAAGATTATCCATGATCAGACTTGAGATGATTTTGAATATTAGGAATACTATGAATATCGTCCCTAAGTATGATTGGGTATATTGGCAGTGTGAAAATAATGAAAACATCATAAGATAGCAGTCGTAAAGAATCGTTTGTAACATAATATATTTATCTGGCAGTTAAATAATGCATTCCGCACGCAATTGAACACAAAAGGTCAAGGCGCTCTACTTCGATCGTTGTTTTAAAAATTTTAAACTTGTTTGAGAAGAGGGCATTCTCTTTTGCTGATTTTTGATTTTTACAACTAGTAGCACAAAGGCGTAGTCAACGATACATAGTTTTCCGAAAGGAATCGTATATTAAAAATTAAAGTTATATTAAGTATATTAAAAAAATTAAAGCTATATTAAAAGTACATTCACTAAAATGGATTTACTTAGTTATGGCATCATTAATTAATATATCATTAATTATAACTTTTCATCATGCTTTTTACGAAATGTTTACAAATGTAAAAATAATAAAATAATATGTCGTTCGATGGATGGCCTAACCTCCGGATGCAAATCCGATTAAAAGTATGTTATTACGAAGGTGAAGCTTTGAGAAACACGAATATTTTTTATTTTAAAGCATCTTTGGCACATTCAAAAGTTTGGAGGTTTTACCTAAAATTTTAGCAGAAAATCTCATGAGAAGCATCTTATGAGAGGCTGTCTGAAAAAAGAAAGAGACGAGAATGCAAGGCCTCAAGAGAAGAGGCAAGAAAATTAGAATTTCCTTCGAGAAGATGAGGGGATGCCTGATTAACTACCTTTTAAGAAGGAAATGAAGAGGAGTTCTGCTCAGAAAGAAAGAGAAGCCTTAATCAGAAAGCAATGGGCTCCAGGAAGACCAGTACTTCGGCAAACTGTGGCAGCAGTACAGTAGGGAGCAAGAAGCTGATCGGGAATCCGGATTCCTTTAGGAGAACCAATGTTGTCCTTGTAGAAGGGATGACATCATTGTCGGGACGACAACTAGAGGGCAGTGTAATGCCTGTATCGTGACATTGAAGAGCGCGTTGCCGAGGAGAGGAGTTTGTTTATTTCAACAAGATTAGATTTGAGGCCGTCGTCGTGTTCGGACGTGCTTTGCCCGTTTTTGCTCTTTACTTTCGCTATATTCTGTTTCTGAATAAAGAGTCCTGTTCTTTTATAACGAATATTTCTTTATTTCTGTGGTCCGGAGGTGCGGCTGTTGTGAATGATCACACGAATGCAACAATGTATTTAATTTTTAATATATTTCTTTCAAAGAACTCTCTCTGATAACTACGCTCTTGTATTACTGACTGTATGTGTCATCCTATATTCGCATCCCTCTCTTACGTACGTTGGTGCTTTTAATACTTTGCCGTAGCTTGAGATAATTACGCAAAATTGACTAAGAGAAAGCGTTACGCAGTGTCGGGCAGTGATTTTCTCACACAATCCGATTATTTTGGATCCTTTTTCCGACGATTTTATTCCGTGACTATGAGATGAATCATGAAAGTCAGCGGTTTCTCCCATTCTGTTCTCGTTGCTGTCGTGTTTTCAGGACGACCATGGATAACTAAATGAAAGTCGCCAGGATTTTTCAGCCGGTGCCGGAAGTGTAGAGCGGAAACACCGTGTTCCTTGACGATCTCGAAGTGCCCATTGTTGCCTCGAACAATAGTATAATCTACGTCTTCGTCCTGTAGAGTAATAATCATCGATCATTTTCGATCAAAAAACAATTACAGCTACAATGGTTTCAAATAGCTTCGTAACGAAATCTCAAGTTAGATCTCCGGCGAATTTTTCTTAGAGTTCTTTTATATAATTTTTCGAAATTTCTACACAAATTTCTGAATTTTTCAGAACCTTCATATAATTTTTTAGAAAATTTCTCGGTTTTTTTACAAATTAAAATACTTTTGAGGAATGTCGAGAAAATCTTCTTTAAAAACATTTTTTAAAGAATTTTTATATATGTCCTGATATATATTCTAAGATTTCTCGTATGATTTCTAAAAAAAAAAACTTATAAAATCTGAAGATATTTTTTGTAATTTTTATAAAAATATGAAAATTTTTTAAAATATATTAAAAACTTCTTTTTACCGAGCATCTCTTAAGAAATTCATCTGAAATTCATCTTAAAATCGATCGAAATCACGCAAAAATTACCTCTATGGCAGATTGCAGTTTGATAATCCGCATACGATGTCTTGTTTGACGCAGATTTATCTTGAGTACATGCTCCGTTCCGTGATGATGCCTCTTCGGCCTGGCGTTGCGATGTTTCTTCTTTATCTTGCCTCCACTCGTCCTGATTCTTCCGTCTATCAATTTGTTCCTAGCGCCTCTTCTATGCCGTTCTTTTCCATTTACCTAATTTGAAAATCCATGTTATCGCATTATTATGACAGAAAAGAAGCAATAAATGCATACTTTGCATGAGAAACAGCCTTCCGTAGAAATCGTTTTATCATCAGCCGGCGGTATATGATAAGGATCAGGATTGATTTGGAAAGTCGGCACGTTACCGATATCTTCATCGTAGCGTCCTTGATGCGATGGATTAATTGTAGACAGGCAGTGACCCTGTAGTCAATTTTTCAAAAAATAAATAATCCCACGTCTTGTTAAATATTTTTAAAATATTATAATTTTGGAGCTTTTCGTTATCATGTGTGAATGATACGAGTAAAGAACGAACCTGTCCTATTCGCTGATATCCAGTCGGACAGCCACAAATAAATCCATGAACTCCGTTGGGGGTACAGCCGAAAGCACATGGACTTCCAAGACATCCAGCGCTTACCTTTGGAAACAAATGTAAAAAATATTTTTTTTTACATTTTGACTGGTCAAAATGTTTAAGTCAAAGGATAAGGGCTAACAAAGAAAATTGAAGAATAGTTTCGAAGATATATGAAATTTCTAACAAAAGTACAAGTTTTACTTTACTTGCACACAAATTGCCAAATTGTTGTCAAATTGATATCCATCCGGGCAGCCGCATTTGTAACTGCCAATGGTGTTAATACAGGTATTGTCTCCGCATGGCGAAGCATTGCATTCATTCTCATCTATACATTGGTTATGATAAATATGTTGGACAAAGCCATCCGGACAGCCACAGCGGTAAGTCCCCATAAGATTCTAAAAAGAAAAATTGCATACTGTGAAGAAGATATATAAAAATTTATAAAACTAAGAAAGGAAAAAATAACAGTTATCGGAAACCTTAGATTAGAGAAACTCAAACATATACCTGACAACCGTGTTCACAATTAGCATCATCAGCACATTCATTGTAATCTGTACAGAATCGTCCGGTATGATCCAGTTTAAAACCTCTTGGGCAAATACATTGAAAACTTCCCAAGGTATTAATACATTTTCCGGGTTTCGGGCAAATGCCTGGTTGATCGCATTCGTTTATATCTAGAAGAAAATTATATTATAAGAAATACAGCGCGCAAAATTATAAAATGTTACTTAGACGGGACTCTTATAGTAAAAAGTATTAATTATGCACATTAAGAGTTTATATATATGTGTTCTGCACAGTTCGTAAATTCGAGAAGATTTGCGATTTTCTATTGTACTTTCTGAAAAGTTAAGCAATCCGGTAAAAAGAATTATAAAGAAGAAATTATAAAGAATTATTTTCGAAAATATATTTTAAAGTGAAAGGATAGAGTTGTAAATTTGTTTTTAATTTCTATGATATTTTATTCGTAAATTATCTAAAATTAAAATTGATTTCTTTACGATATTTTTATTTTACTTTGAAACGTTGAAACTTGATAAAATATTATCGAACAAAAATTAATGAAAAATATTTTAACTAGACTTTCTAAGCTTTAAAATAGAATTTAAAAAATTGTTACAATGATTTTTTGCAATGATATCGAATTTCTTGTATAAAAATTCGTTTTTACGAAATGTTTTTTAAAATTTTAAATAAGAGTTTATAAAAAAAGAGGAAAAATTGTTATTGTAATGTTCTCACATGGTTTATACAAATTTTTCAAAACTTTAAAGACTTTGTTTAACTTAATTTGAAATGTGAAATATGAGAAAATTGCAAATTTTTCCAAGAAATATAAATGATAGTATATATATATATATATATATGTTATATATATATTTTTATATTAATGTTTGTATATAATAAAGTAAAAAATTAACCATGACACGCATCTCCTTGTTGAATATAACCCTCCTGACAGTCGCAAGTATAGCTTCCCGGTGTGTTTATACAATTTTGCTGACACAGATGATTTCCAGTTGTGCATTCATCCAAATCTCTGCAGCTGATACCGTCGGGATTCAGGATGAAACCCGACGGGCATGAACAGATGAAGCTGCCCTCGGTATTTTGACAATTGTACTTGCATGGTTTTGGCGTTAATTCGCACTCGTTAATGTCTACGATTTCAATATGTTCATCATTACAAGCGTAATTATTTGTTAAACGACTGGAGAAACTTACCAATACATTGAATGCCAGACTTATCGGCCTTGTACCCTTTATTGCAGATGCATCTGTAGGAGCCGAGTGTGTTGATGCAAAGGCCATTCCTACAGAGATCGGGTATAGTTTTACATTCATCGATATCTGAAAATATACATTGATTCTCAGAGTGGAAAACAGAGTTTTCTTAGACTTAGACTCTTTTAAACACTGTTGATTAAATATTGAATTGTAGATACATAATTAGAAAATTTGTATTAAATTTAACACAATTTTACGTACTTCAAATTTTTTATTTAAATTTTGTATTAATATAATGCAAGTTGAATGTGGTAAAAAATAACAAATGTTATGTAAAAATTAAATAATGTCATATTTTGATACAATTTGAAAAATAAATTATAGAGATATATTTCTTCATAATCATTATCTTCAATAAAATTAACATTTACGAATAATATTGAGTTGGAATAAAAATTCGTATCGCTATTTCATTTGTATAATGTTTTTAAAAAAATGTAGCAATTATATATACTATATATATACTATATATATATATATACTATTCAATACCAGAGTAAAGAGCATTAACCTTCTTGCTGCGTGTTCGCTTACAAAAAGCGATCACAAGGGACCACTCCAACTAATTAGATCATTTACAAAAAGAAAATGATAAGTATACGGACAACTGAGGAAATATTGAGATTCCTACTCATTTTCCTGGTGCTCACACTATCTCAATCAGTGAAAAAGTTAGTGAGAAAAGAGGAGATGGCGTATGATATTATTACGTACCTTGTCCGTCCACGGAGAATCCTTTGTCCAGACAGAGCTCGTTATAATTATCGGAGTCTCTAGATGGACAAATCTCACAAAGCGGCCCCCAGGCTGCTCCCATGGTGCAGCAACAATCCGCCTTTGTAACCGTGCGCAGTTCCGAAGTTCTGGCGGTGCACCTGCCGCCGATTTGCAGGAAGCAATAGCCGACTCTTCGGTCTGATCATATGGAAGTACGAGCATATTTCTATCTTCAGTATTTTGACCGCGATATTTAATATTTTTATTTATTATCTAAATATGGTATCTTTTTTGCGCTTCATACCGATACATGACTTTCTGTCCGTGCTTTGTTCAAAACCATCGTAGCAAAGGCATTGGTAACTTCCTTCCAAGTTAACGCAACGACCGTGCTGACAAAGGCCGGAGTTAGTGGCGCATTCATTGATGTCCTTACATTCGTCCGCCATTCCTATCTTCTGATAGCCAGGCGGACAGATGCACATGAAGGTGCCGATCAGATTCTTGCACTGGAATCTACAGTCGTTCGCTGGCGTTGCACATTCGTCGACGTCTAGAAACAAGAATTTATATTAATCTTTTTCTTTGCAATATAAGAGCGAACATGTATTATCTAATTTAGATTTATTCGTATTAGGCACAAATATAAATATTCTCTTTTTTCAACAAGGAAATGTAACACGCAATAAATAATAAATTTTACACGTAATACATTATATAAATTATATATATATATATAAATTATATATATATATATATATATATATATATGTACGTCAGTAATTTTCTATTAATAACAATTATATAACAATTGTATAACATAAATGTAACGTGTAACGTTAAATGTTATATGATTGTTAAATAGTAATCTGAATATTATATAGTTATATATATAATAATTATAGTAATACATTTTAACACATGACTTCCAGAAATATTAAGTCCTTGAATTAATTTGTACGTAGAATTAAATGAAATTATATTGCCAAAATATATTTTTTTTGCTTCTTGGCTCAATTAATATCCTTCATAGCAAAGCTCATACAGTAATATCACAAAGGCATACGAATGTATGTATCATTTTAGGTGTGATATCATAGTAAAATCACGATACATGTAAATATCGCTACGATTTCATTATACAACTATGATAAAAATTATTTCACTGCTATATATACAGATATATACAGATCAAGATAATAATGATGTTGTTTTGATAAATCTCACAGAGACATCAATTTATATGTCTATAATAGTCTATATTATGAGTCCTTTACGATGTGAATGTTACAATACTTTTTTTTTCTATGGGGGATTAATAAGAATTTAAATTAATTTAAAACTTAAAATCGGATTTGAGATGTAAAGAATTTAATCAAACGACAAGAATAATGTTTTCTAATTACCTACGCAATGACGGCCGTCGGGTGCCAAAGTATATCCATATGGACAGATGCATCGGAAGGAGCCTAGTGCATTGTGGCATCGGAAAGCGCACTGATTACCCAGCTCCAGGCACTCGTTCACATCTTCGCATACTTGATGAGCCCCAGGCGCGTATCCGTCATTACAAGAGCACTCAAAACCGCCATCGATATTACGACAAGTACCATTGCCGCAGATATTCTGCACGGTCAGACACTCGTTGTTGTCTACACATCGTCTCCCAGTTTCGTCCAATATATATCCGGTCGGGCACTCGCATCGAAATGAGCCATCCGTGTTGATGCATTCGCCACCGGGACAGGCATTTGTCATAAACAGGCATTCATTCAGATCGATCCCGGTATCATCCCGCCCTGGTCCTTCCGGACACATTTTCTTGAATTCCTCTAAATGAACATAATTATGTATATAATTCTTTTATCATTCAAATTACGTGATTACGTAATTAATACAAACTTAAATTATTAATAATAATAACTTTTTCTTTTATTCTTTTAGAATGTTTCAGATATCGAAAATTATATTATCTAATAAACATATTAAAATCCGTTTAATTAATTACTCTAATTACAATCCGGCATCGCCGCTCACACATCTCGCCGCACCGTGCCAAGAAACGGCGCGCTTCCCCTCTTGCCTCTCCAACGCGCTGCTAGCAGCTAATATTTGATAAACTAGGTCGGGCTATATCTTAAACGTTTCTCTCGGCGTGCTCTTATTAATACGATTACAAAAATTAATATCTCTATTATTGCAAATGTCGCACGTTATGGAATTTTTTTTGTATTCATCCCGATTCCATCTATCTTCCTGTGAGTGATGGGAGAAGTCTCGCGGGAAACTCTTTTATGAAACATGTTTTTATAAAACATGTCTTTTTTAAATAAAAATCATGTTTTAAAAATGAATGATTTAAAAATGATGATTTAAAAATAATAATTCAAAAATGAATTTAAAAACCTCGATTATCCGACGTCTTCAATGATCCAATTTATGAGGTCGGATAATCGAGGTTTTACTCTAATTATTTAGCGAGCAATACGTGGCAGTGTTGTTAGATGCATACAGTAAGATTCTATTTTTCGTAAGTGAAAAATCACATAGAAGGGAATAAAAGCGGCAGCATTATGAAATTTCTCACACATGTTCTAATGAAATGATGCCTTAAAGATGCGCCCTCAAAAATTGGGTAAGAACTCTTCTTCTATTGAATGAATATAATTACTTGTGCATGATTTTTTTTATTTTTCAGATATAATGAATTTGATGAGCACTTAAAAACTATAAATAATTTATTATGAAAAATAATATCTCAGTCGAAATTTGAATCCAGATTCTTGCATTCCATGCGAGTATCCTCTTAAATCGAGATATCGGCACTGAGTCATCGAAATTCGAAGGATGCTTGCATGGAATACGGAAGATCCAAATTCGAAGCTTGATTGAGATAACATTCTTCGCAATAAATTATTTTTAAAGAGACGCTGAAAGAAATTATTAATACATTACTTTTTAAAAATCTCCTAAACGTAAATTTATACTTCATTGCTCATAATGTATTTAATAATTTTAATAATTTTAATAGTTTATGAAATGAAGAGAACTAAAAACCACTGCAATTTCTTAATTTAAAAAAATATCTTTTACCGCTATTTTCAGGCGGACACTGCTCGCAGTAACGACCCCAAGCTTTGCCCATTGTACAGCAACAGTGCTTCTTGGTCATCCCACCCTCCCGTGGGAAGGTACACTGGCCTCGTCTATAATTATCATAGCATTGTTCTTCTCTTACATCGATACATTTCAGTGAATTTGGTCTTTCACTTAATCGATATCCGACTGGACACTCGCAAATTACTCCTCCTTCTGTATTGATGCATTGTCCATTCTCGCAAATGCCTCTCGTCTCTATACACTCGTCTACGTCTATATAAATATAAATCACGTTTAGAAAACGACAATGATCAATATAATTTATTTAATGTAAATTTTTACGCACCAACGCATTTTCTTCTAGAATGGTCTAGTTCGTATCCTAGTGGACAAGTACATATATAAGATCCCATTAAATTCTGACATTTCCCTGGAGATGGACATAGTCCCGGTATCTGCAATAAATTAACTTGATTAATAAATTAATTTGATATTAACGTACATATTATGATTATTTATAAGTCTATAGCCTATTTGAATTATAATTGTTAATACACGAGTATTAAATCTATTGGCTATTTTCTTTGAAAATTTTTCAAAATCAGAATTTACACGACATACTTCATGACATTCATCGATATCACGACAATGCTGACCATCTTGTGCCAATACGTAACCATCTGCACACTCGCAAACAAAGCCACCAATAGTGTTCCGACATCGGCCATTGCGGCACAAAAATGGCATGATTCGACATTCGTTAATGTCTAAAATCAATTTATTAAAGGTTGAATATATAAAAAAATATTTTTGTTAATTGTAGAACTATATAAAGTGCAATTACTAACCCGCACAGTCATTGTTCGGACTGAGTTTAAATCCTTGATAGCACTGACACTTGTAGGAACCCAAGGTGTTGATGCAAGTGCCGTTGTTGCATATGTTTGGATTGCGTTGACATTCGTCGATATCGACACAATTGTCTCTGTCACGAGTCAACGAAAATCCGGAATGACAAATGCACTGAAAGCCACCTTGCAGATTGCTGCATGCGCCGTTGCTGCAGATGCCCGATCGCTCGTAACATTCATCGATGTCGACACAATCGTGTTGGCTGGGTCCAAGTTTGTAGCCAGCTGGACACACGCATTCGAAATAACCCTGCTGGTTAATACACTGTGCGTTCCCGCTGCAGGGATTCGGTATCTGAAAACAACATTGGCGAATCCATATTTGAAAAAAAACATAGTAACGGCAATTTTTTTTTGAGTGCATTATAAATGATAACTATTTTATGAGCTTTTTAGAAACTAAAGTGCTCAACCTATACCTCTAACTTTGATAAATTTCAGTCTATTTATATGTATAGTAGAGTATAAATATTAATTGTGTCACTTTTCTCTACATCTTATTTCGTGAAATTCATCAAAAAACTTCATTAAAAGAACGGGTAAGAATCTTTCAGTTAAAACATTACAAAATACCTGTTGACACTCGTTTTCGTCAATACACTGGTGTGAGTCCTGGTCATAAATGTAGCCGCGGTTACATTGACATTCGAAACTACCAGGTGTATTCATGCAATTGCCGTGAGTACACATTGTCGGCATTAAGGCGCACTCGTCGATTTCCTCGGAGTGATTCGTAATTGGATTCATTATTTGACCTGGCACCAGTCCGCACAAAATCTCGTGTTCGCCTGCAGTCAGCGAATGATTATTAAACTCATTTAGTACACCCAAATATGTATATAAATTGATCTCTCAAAAACTTACGGGTTCTTTCACCAGGACACTTCTCACAGAGGCTGCCCCATGCAGCTCCCATAGAACAGCAGCACAACATCTTTGTTTGTGGCTGTACCATAGGATTAAGGCACTGTCCAGAATCATACGTAAGGTAACAGTTCTCCTTTCTCATATCGACGCACTCCTCTAAAGGAATGTATAAGGAATGTATAACAGTTACATCTTACGATTCTTTTTATTTTATGTACAAACTCGACGTAAATTATGTTAAAATTTAAATTTTTATCTCTGGTAATATCCATGTACTATCCAATTAATTAAACCTAATGATAATGAAGTTTGATAAAGTAAATATAATTAAATAGTTTATTTAAGTATACTCACTCCCTCCGGGCATTGCCATATATCCTTCAGGGCACTCGCAATGGTACTTCCCTTGATCATTGATGCAATATCCTACGCCGCATATTCGTGGATGCAATGCGCATTCGTTTATGTCTACAATAATTTTTGAAAATCATTTAAACATCCTGCTATTTTATAACATAAAAACATTTGCAAAACTCTGAAAACTTGATAATTTAAACGTACGATTTAAATACGTATAAAGGATATTAAGATTTAAGATAATCCAAAGTTTAACAATAAACTTTTTTAAAAACAGGACTACAGTTTATATAAATTGAAGGATTTTTCGAATATTATGTATTTCCGTTACCAATGCAACTAGTCTTCGAATCATCCAGGATAAAGCCTTCATTGCAGGAGCACATGAAACTACCGAATGTGTTGGTGCAGTGCCCATTCTGGCAAATATTCTCATGTTCCTCACATTCATTAATGTCTTCCAGAATAACGGTTACGCGATTCGGTCTGTACCCTGGTCCACTGGGGCATAGTTGGTCATACTCTTTCGTACCGATCTGCGGACATTCTTCGCAATTATTGCCCCAGGCGGTGCCGATGCTGCAGCAACACGTTGCCTTCGTCACTGATGATGACACATCGAAGATGCATTGAGGCCGTCCAGTACCATGCTCGTAACCGGTGAAACAAAACGATTCGCGTCTATCTGTTTGACAAACGTAAAATCAAGATAATGAAGTAATGAATTATAGGCATTTGAAGAGTATAATGTTTGAATGAACAGAAAACCTACCAACGCAGGCATTCCCGGCTTCTACCAATTCGTGATGCGGTGGGCATCTGCAGATGTATTTGCCTTGCGTGTTGATGCAGGTACCATACTGGCAGGATTGTGGGCTCTCACATTCGTCTACATCAGTGCAGTTGCCACCGGAACCATCGAGCTTGTAGCCCTCGTTACATTCACAACGGAACATGCCAAAGATGTTCTCGCAGCGACCAAAGACACAGAGATTACTGAACATCTCGCACTCGTTGATGTCTACGCAAGCCTGCTCATTACGCTCGTCCGGGTGCATGAAGCCCATCTCGCACTCGCAACGATAAGCACCAGGATAATTCAAGCAGTGACCATTTTCACAGAGGGTGCTATCCTCTGTGCACTCATCGATGTCCTTGCAGTTGTAGCCGTCGCCTCGAAAACCAGCATCACACACGCACTACAAAATAATTTTAGCGAAATGTTAATAACTAATAAGTTAATAACTAATAATCGATGTTAACAGATCAATCGATAAAATCATAAGAAATTTCATCGAAATTTCTTTTTTATTATTTTTTAATACTTGGTCTTTTGATAGACCAAGAAAACTCTGAGATATTAAAATAACTTGATAGTTATGGAGATTTATTGCCTTGCAAACATATAGATACATTTTAGTTTATAATAATTATGGCTGCATTGAGCAATCAAGAATTATTTGAATTGATGATGTCATTCGACAGATACCTTAAAGGAACCTTCAGTATTGATACAATGTGCATTAGAATCGCAGCCGCCATTATTAGTGGAGCATTCATTGATGTCCCAACACTCAATTCCATTCCCGGTAAAGCCCTCATGACAGGTGCACACATATGAACCCTGGGTGTTCTGACATTCGGCAAACTCGCTGCAGGAATAAGCATTCAACCGACACTCATCGTCATCGGTGCATGCTGGTCCTTCTGCCGGCTTCACCGAGTATCCCTCTTCGCAGCGACAGTTGAAGGAGCCAATTGTGTTGTAGCATTCGCCGTATCCGCATATCTGTGGTTGTGTCACGCACTCGTCGACGTCTGATAAAGAATGACGCGTAAATAACAAGGTGGATAGTGTCAATTATATCTAAATCATGTAAACTAGAAGAAGAATCATGTAAACTAGATGAAGAGTGAAATCTCACTCTTAAAGATTAAAAACTGAGCCACTTTTTTCAAAATTAATTCAATTTTCACACTTCAGAGTGAGATTCCATTCCAAAAAATTTAGAGTAAGTAATTTAAAATAATGTAATAAAAGGTTTACCTATACAGGATATACCGTCTCTTCCAGGCAGTAAGCCATTCGTGCAGTTGCATATGTAGCCGCCAGGTATATTCTGGCATTTACCTCCATTGCAGATGCGAGGATTCTCCTTGCACTCGTCTACGTCCACACAAGTTCGGCCGTCCAGGTTCAAAGCATGACCAGTACTGTCTCGCGAATAATAAACTATTATTATAATATCTTTAGAATTTTAATTAACTGAATTATAGATATACATATATTAGAGAAGCTAAATTTATTGTGTAATATATAGACTGGTAAGATATTTCATAATCGATGTTGAAATACGAAAGTAGTTTAAATATCAATTAGATTTTTTTGTGTAAATACAAATAATAGTTGATAGACATGTTTATACTGATTGTGGGTGGCAAGTGGGAGCGTTTGCTCTACATAATTATAGCTTTACAATTGTTTCTATAGTTGCGGGATTCTCATACTCTATTCTAAATAAATAGATCTATCAACATTTATTTATATTTAAACAAACAATGTTTCATTCATGTTTGAATCTTCTTCGTATTTATAAATGATAATTTTAAGGGACTTTAAAATGTTTGTGCATTGAAAAAATAACAATCTTTCACCGGCATGAACAGGAAAAGCTGCCCGGCGTATTCAGGCAAATGTCTTCACAGCCGCCGTTACCAATCGTGCATTCGTTGATGTCTTCGCAATGAGATCTAAGACCCGTCTGTTGGTAACCATCGTCGCATATGCACTGGTAGGTGCCCATCATGTTCTCGCAAACGCCATTTGAGCATATACCACTAGTTCTCGAGCACTCGTCAATATCCTTACAGGACTGCTTGTCAGGCCCCAATTCATGTCCTGAAGGACACTGACAATTGAAACTTCCTTCGGTATTGATGCAGATTCCACCGCGACACAATCCTGGCGTCTCTTCGCACTCGTCTATGTCTGGAAATTACGAAATTATCTTCAAATTCAAAGATACTATGTTAAGTTTTTAAATTAAATTAATTTAATTCTTAAATCAAATTTTTTATACCATACCCATGCAAATCTTCATGATATCATTGCTACGGTAGCCAGGATTACAGTCACATTGAAAATTACCAGGAGTGTTCCTACAGGTGCCATTACCGCACACCCCACGCATGATCTCGCACTCATCAATATCTGAAAATTTTAAGTTGAGGGAGAGAAAGAGGGAGAAAGAGATTACCTAATTTATCAGTCTATACAGAATGTTTTGCCGAATTTCAATGACGGACTATTTTGATGTCAGAAAAAGTTAATTTCAAATTGGTTAACAAATTTGTTATTTTAAAAAGATGCGTGTGTAATTTAAAAACTATTATTACTTTGTATTATTTAAATGTTAACGTTTTTTTAAAAATAGTTTAAGCTAAGAGCAGAGTATAAAATCTATCACTAAGAAATAGATTTTTTATACTTCTAGAATTTAAGAATCCAAAAAAAGACTAGGAGTAAATCTTTTCAAATCCTGAACTTCAAGATTCTATGAAGAAATTACCTACCGTTGCACTTAATACCATGTTCATCAAGTGCGAAGCCCTGATTGCACTTGCAACTATAGCTGCCGATTGTGTTCTTGCATCTACCGTTCAAACACATGCCCGGGAACTCGATGCATTCATTAACATCCTGTCGCTCAGTGAAGCCGTCTCCACGCGGGCATAATTCGGTATGAGCCTGTGTGCCTATTTTAGGACACAGCTCACATTTGTCGCTACCCCAGGCGCGGCCTACGGAACAGCAGCAGAGGCTCTTGGAGAAATGACCCTCTATGGGACTGGTACATTGACCATGACGATGATCCAAGAAACATATTTCTTGTCTGGTGTCGATGCAAGTGATGTCTGTATTTGAGATATTGAGAAAAAAATATGGAAAATTTTTTTAAAGTCCACAAATAATTGAACGTTTGAGACAAAAATATTCAACTTAAAATATAATGAGAAATATATCACAGTTTATGTTATAATTCTTTATGTACTTTTCTAATATATATTTAACAATCTTTTTTCTAATGAAAAGCAATATATGTGTCTGTGATAATTTGACATTATTGACTTACGCGTCGTGTCTAAAGTGAGGCCAGGAGGACACTCGCAACGATACGAGCCGTCTGTGTTGACGCAGGTGCCACCCCCTTTGCAAATCCCGCTGTTGAGCTCGCATTCGTTAATGTCCGCACAGCCCTTGCCGTCGACTTTCGCATAGCCCTTTGAGCATTCGCAAAGTAAATGATCACAAATCTCGCAGGGACTGCCCCAGGCCACCCCGACTGAGCAGCAGCACTCCGAGCGCAGAGTTACCTTTGGTAAATTATTCTCACAGCGACCATCTATCATTTTGGTCCAGCAAGAGCCCTTTCGATTGTCTGGAATTCAAAATCTTGTCTATATTTATATTTATTTTATTTATACTTACAATAGAAATCGTTCCATTGTTATTTGGAATTTTCCATACCCATGCAAATGTGACCGGTATTATCGAGAATGTATCCTGGAGAACACTCGCATTCGTAGGCTCCCAGAATATTGATGCAGACACCATTGAAACATACGTCTGGTCCTAACTCCTCGCATTCGTCCACGTCCTCGCACATTTGATTCTGCGTGTTGTATCTCATACCCGTCGGGCAGATGCACTGTGAGTAAAATGATGCTGTCGATAGTTCACGACATTTATATTCCAAATTGAGTTAGTTAGAAATGTATAATATATTACTTAATATATTACAAAAAATGGATGTGCAATAAAGTGTAACTTGAGCAGTTAATGAGTAAATTTCTTACGTACAGAGAAACTAAACACTGATTAACTTCATTCGATTTTAGTATCAAAACATAATTAGTTTATAACTTCAATTTCCTGTACTTTTTATTTCAGTTTCATTGAAGTTGACTTATCTTTTTAAAAAAATTTAAATGGCAAGTTTCTTCTCTCTCTTTCACTTAATAAAAAATGAATAATTTGCTTACTTGGAAACTACCGGGTGTGTTTCGACACTGTCCGCCACTGCATAAGGAATCCTCCAGTTCACACTCATTGATATCGCTGCATATCTTGCCTGTTGCATCAACTTCGTATCCATTGTCGCAGATACACCGATACGTTCCCATAAGATTCTCACATCCGCCATTGACGCAAATGTTTGGATTTTGAGCGCATTCATTGATGTCTATGGTAATCATAATTAAAATTATTCATTAAATTGAAAAACTTGGCAAATTTTATAATATTAATATTAAAAGATTTACAAATATCTATATAGGTTTTAGAATTGTAAAAGTTGCTACTTAATGTTGACGTTTTGTAAATGTAAAAGCAGATTTGAGAATATTGAATTTCTGACGTG
Organism: Atta cephalotes; assembly: GCF_000143395.1. Classification (NCBI taxonomy): domain Eukaryota; kingdom Metazoa; phylum Arthropoda; class Insecta; order Hymenoptera; family Formicidae; genus Atta; species Atta cephalotes. The sequence continues at coordinate 1,253,182 of NW_012130099.1, read as the reverse complement.
AAGTGAAATGACTGTTAGTGTTTTACCGTCGCCATTATAAGTCATTCCAGCGCCGTGCGGACATAAGGCTTCGAACTCTGTGGTGTCCGGAAGCGGACAAGGTTGGCAGGTACTACCCCAGCCCATTGGCTGGCCCAGGATCACTGTGCAGCAGCAACAACTGGACTTTGTTACGGCAGTGGACGTAGGGTTGGAGCATTGGCCGTCTCTGTACTGCGAATAGCACAGATCTCTTCTCGTGTCTGAACAGCGCAGAGTCATCCAATAGAAATGTAATGTTTCGTTAATCATCGATCAAATATTGAATTAGTTGTACAGGAGAGAAAATTCTATACGAGAAGTCAATTTATTACTTCTTGATAAAATTAATATCAATCTTGTCTTAGAATTATTAATCAATCTTGTCTTAGAAAATATTTAATGCAAGATTTAATTGTAAAGTTATCTAAATAGCAATCAAGTCACAAGATTTTTGAAGAAATAATAAATAGAACTGATTTTAATTTAATGAACGTTTAAGTATTAAAAAAAATTTCGAATTAAAGGGTATGTAATAATTCATTTTAATAATTTACTTTTTTATTTTGTTTAATATTTTAAGAACAAAATGTAACTCATACAAACCTAAACAGGACCTTCCATCAGGACCTAGATTGAATCCCGGATGGCACTCACATCGGAAACTACCAGGCGTGTTAATGCAACGTCCATTTTGACACGGTAAATTCACGCATTCATCGATATCTTGTAAGACAAATAACAATAGATTACAAGTTAATTACTTCTTTCTTCTGTATTTAATTTTATCTTTAAATAATGTTTGGAGAAAATCAACTAATTTCGCAGAATTTAAATGCTCAATTAAATTTTTCGAATGTTAAATCATTGAAATGTTAAAAATCTAGATTATGCAGAATTATAAAGATCTAGTATTTTATTTCCACGAATGTCTTAATTGTTAGTTGTTCAATGAGATCAATACCGATGCAGTGACTTAAATCAGGACCGATTCTGAAGCCGGAGTCGCACACGCACTTGAAGGAGCCCTCCATGTTGACGCACTTGCCATTCTCACACATCCCACTGGTGGAACATTCATCCATGTCTACGCAAAACGTATTGTCTCTTGAAGGAGTAAAGCCTGACTGACAGATGCAATGATAGGACCCTGGCGTATTTTCGCAATGGCCATTCAGACAAATTCTTGGATTCTCAACACATTCGTTGATATCTGAAAAAAGAAAGTTCAGACAAATTGTTACGCAACTATTTCCATTTCAGAAATATCTTCTTTTTCTTCATCACCATTACTATTTTAGAGATCGTACAAAATACTTCGTTTCTGAAAATATCCGATTCTTGCGAAGTACTTTATTCACGTATGTATAATGTAATATTTATTATTCCTTAGGATCCTCACCTATACAAGTATTTTTTGTCGGCGATAGCGCGTAACCATCGTTGCATTTACATTTGAAGGATCCGTTCATGTTGATGCAATGTCCATTGGTGCACATGCCTGTATCTTGGCATTCGTCATGATCTAGAAAGATATTTATTCGTATTAATCAGTACACATTGAGAGAAAAATGTTTGTGACTTACAAAGTAAATTACAATATGATTATAAGCTTCATACACTTATAGCTAATGTTAGTAGTATATAATAATTACATTAATATAGTTCTATTAAAAAATACATAGTTGACATTGAAAATGACTAATAAATTGTAGTTAAATTAATAATTGCAACCATTTTTTAATGCATTATTATTAATTATTTTACACTACTATCAAATATTTTTACAATTTTCTTACCAACACAACTGCAATTATCATCATTACTATTCTATTGTTGCTTTTATCGATAATACCATTGTACTGCTTTAAAAAGTTAAAAAGGAATTCGAGTAATGATTTTACCGGTGCAGTATCTGCCCTCGCCAGAAACGACAAAGCCGGGCGGACAATCGCAGGCGAAGCTGCCGGGGTAGTTACGACAGATTCCGCCCTGACAGTAATCCAACTGACACTCATCCACATCCTCGCATCTACCACCAGGCTTCCTTGTGAAACCCGGATAGCATTCGCATTCATAGCCTTCCTTGGTATCGATGCATTTTCCGTCGCCGCAAATGTCCGGTCGCAACACGCACTCATTCACCTCAGTGATTGACTGCAGTTGCGAGCAAAGCCTGTTGTAATCATCTACAATTGAGTAATAACGTGGATCCTGTAGAATTGCCAGTTGCCGTAGTCGTCCGCTTTTATATAGTCAATTTTTCATGTGTCACGCGAGTCTAGTTTTGGATTTGCTTTGTGTGTCGCTTCAATGAAGAAATTTTTCAGCGTACTCGCTAAAGCTCATTTTCACAATATAATATTACTTAAAGATTAAAGGTTATCAACAGATTCATTAATGAAATTCATTCATGAATTTCTTGATTACCTTTAATCTTTAGATAACCATATATTGTGAAATCGGGCCTTAGAGTTATTTTTTGATTGATGAATAAAACAGACTGTTTTCAAAAAATTTATTTTAGTTTAAAACAATTAAATTATACAAATTTAAATTAATCAAATAATTATGCAAGTACCGTTAAAAATTATGAAACGTGTATATAATATCAGGATACACTTTGTGGAATCTGCCTTTTTAAAAATGTATACGTACCACTACCAGGATTAGGACAGATAAAGCATTCATCACCCCATCCTCGACCCATATTTTTACCACAGCAGCAATCCTTTTTACTCAATCGCATAGCAAGGCGATTTCTGCATTGTCCATTACGGTTTACTGCCGTGTAACACAATCCCTGTCTGCCATCTGACGAACAATAATTAGTCATTAATTTAAAAAATTAGAAATTAATTAAAAAAATTAATAAAAAGAACTCAAAATAAAAAATTCAAAGTAAAAAAATAAAGTTATTTAAGAAGAAAATATTAATGAGTGTTTGGTTTAAAAATAAGCTGGTAGACGAGATAATCAGAACATCTAAAAAAAATTTTAACTTTATAATTATATGTTACAAGTATATTATATTATAGTTAAATTTACGATAGTTATACCTTCATGATATAAAGGAATGTAAAAATAATGAACTTTAAGACTTCTGGGCATCTGGACAATATTTTTTTTCTAGAACAAGGTTTTAAAGAAAACTACATCTAATGCTGTAGCTACCTCATCTAGTCATTTAAAAATTAATTGCGATATCTGTTCTCATAATTAGTTACCAATGCAGAATTTGCGATCTTGGCTCTGTATGAATCCCGGATTGCAGTGGCAGTAATAACCGCCGTTCGTATTTATGCATCGGCCATCTGCACAGATGCCCTCCTCTTGGCATTCATCCCTGTCCTTGCACTCATTGGTCTCGGGATCTCTCGCTTGTCCCGTGGGACACTCGCAGGTAAACGAGCCAGGAGTGTTCAAGCACTTTCCACCTTCGCAAAGTCCGGGAATTGCTTCGCACTCATTGATATCTGAAGACGTAAGAAGTTTTTTCATACTGGTCGTTTAGTTATTTATATTAACAATTATAATTTATGATTTAATAAAATATATATAATTATAATTATACAAATGATTTAATAATTAAATATATATTATAATTATTGTATATATATCATAATTATGATTTATTCTAATAACTATAAAATTTTTAAGTTATATATGTTTTAATGACGTTTAAGTGACGTTTGATGGTAATCAGGATAATGTGTATATAAACAATTAATGAGACGTTAACGTACCGACGCATTGACCCTGATTGGTTTTCAAGTAACCCAATTCACAATCCAGTCTGACTGGACATCTCTCACAGGGGTGACCCCAACCCTTGCCCACCGTGGCGCAGCACAACTGTCGTGTGCAAACCACTCCTTGAAGACTTGCCAAGCATTGACCATTTTTTACTTTGGTGAAACAGGGTCCGGTCCTAGACACGATAGTACATAAAAGTATAACTAAGCGATACATCGATATATTCGTTATTTTACCTGTAATCGGTTTCACAACGTCTTCCGGTGTAACCGTAGATGCAAGCGCAACGATCTGGACCAATGCATCTTCCCTGGTTTAAGCAGGGCTCGCGACAAATTGCTAATTAAAAAGTGATCTTCTATTAATTATTATTAGTTTTTTAAAATAATTTTTTATTTATCTTCTCTTTTTCGATATCTAAGATGTGCTTCAATTCAAGGTAGAATTTGTTTTCGTAAAACACGTAAAAATCTATGATTTTATTTCAGTTTACGAGATAAATTGGACTTACGTTCGTTGCAGAATTCTCCCTGGTATCCGCTGCGACACTGACATCGGCCGTCGACACAGTTTCCGTTTATGCAATGAACCTTACATCTGCCTGCCTCGCCGCGATCACCGCCATTTCCGGTCTCGGCGGCGATGACTGTTGATGACATATTTGTTAATCAGATCATCAACAAATTTTATTTTTAATAAATCCGCTATTGTCTTCAAAACCATTCAAAAAAATGACTAACAACTTTATAAAAGGATTGGTTTGAAAACTCTGGGGAACATCCGGTATATGTCTCACCTTTGCTTTGACCATTGCCACAAGCGGAAGCGACAACGCCGCCCTCACATAAACAGATATTCGGTCTTATGCATCTCCCAAGAGGACCGCAGCGTTTTGCGCAAATCGCTAAAATAATAGATGATATTTAAAATTTTAGATGATTGACCGAATATGATACGTGTTTTTCCATTCATGTTTATTTAATTTTATCAGTCGATTTCCACTCAATATTGTTCAAAATCTAATCTCAAAATTTAACAAGAAATCAATAAATGTTATCCAAATCACATTTACAAATAAAGAAGTGAAGAATGCTTTCCATCTGATAACAGTTCTGTCTTTGTTCTGACTTTTGGAACGCCAAGAAGAATAGAATGATGTCTGCATGAACTTGTGACCTATCTCGAGTCTTGAATTTACTTTCTTTTTCTTGCGATTAGAAATAGTTCACTTAACTGCAACGAAAATTTTAAAAGGCAGGGAATTTAGATGATTTGATGTTTACAATTTTTTACATAAATAGAAGAGAGAGCCTAAACTCTTTTTATTTTATTGCTACACTAAATTAAATTTTATCAATGCAAATTTATAATAATTATAATTATAATTATAATTAAAGGTCATGATGTTAATGGTTCAATATCTTTAAGACATTACGAACTAATTATTGTCAGACCCGGAAATTGTGACGGAATGCAAATCGCGAACGAAGTGCGGCCACATTACCATCAGACAATGTGATCAACAGGAAGCACATAACAGGTCATTAAACCAGTTTTATTCGAGGCGACCGTTCGTGTCGTATAAATGTCCATTTGTCCGTTACGTAATTGCATCGATCATTATCATTCCCAAGCAGTATCGGTAATGATAGGTGGTTCCTCTCGCCCGATATCTCATGGGAGGTCCGATTGCGATAGAATCGAAAGGATATGAATTATTACATTCTGAATCGTAGCTTACTTTATTATTGTTAGTAATACGATTTTATGATTATTTCGTGTTATTTACATGTATTTTAAATTCTGCTTCTTTTAATTTTGTAAAATCATTAATTATAATATAACATGATTAATTAATTTATCATGAAACTTAAGGAAGAACGAAACAATCATATTTTTGCATTTTGAATTTAGCTCATAAACAAAAATTTTAATTTTTCGAATTTTAATCTCACAGTTTGCTTTTTCATAC
>NW_012130099.1:1232321-1247416 GCF_000143395.1 Atta cephalotes | reverse complement strand
GTTGTTCTTTTCTATTACTTTTACTTGTTGTTAGTTGTCTATGTTCTTACTTTATTAGTTATTATACTACTATAATTAATTTATTATATATACATATATATATATATATATATATATATATATATATATATATAATTATAATTATAAATATATATGCATAATTAATTTATTATATTTATAATTATATGTATAATTAATTTATTATTATTATGAATTTTAGCAAAATAATTTTGTAAAATTAGATCAGTGTCTTTACTTACGAATGACGCACAAGCCTGTTTCCAGTTTTTTTGACCATCCTGGACAGCAATAGTTTTTGTATCTCGATCTGCATACGTTTGGCCTAGAAGCATTTTTAACATGTTTTTTATTTCTGAGATATATGCACACATGATTTTGTAAAAGGAAACGTTTTAGAAATTAATGTTTAATTTAATTGACTGATTTAAGATTGAAATACGGTCTTTCTTAATGAAAATAATAATATGAAACTTGGAATGAGATAATAAAAAGGATTCCTTAACAAATTAAAAATGCAAAACAAGAAAAGAGTATATAAGAATCAAGCGTGGAAATTAGAATGCGCAGAAATAAAAATATCACATAGACCGAATTTAATAAAATAAAGAATAGGTAAAATAAAGAATAGGTAGTTATAGTCCATATTCACACCTTACGTTAATAAATGTAAGAATTTATACGACAAAAGTGAATAAATACGCGGCCTTACGTGTTTCCGCTTAATTTTAAGCTATTTGCAAAATTGCCAGAAAACTTGTAAGAAATACTGCAACTTCGTGCGTAATTAACAATTAGTTGTTTCTAGACTATTACAATGAAATTTGAATTTCTATTCAAACAAAAAAAAATTATTAAAAATTTGTATATAAAAATTATGTTAAATATTCGATATATTAACTAAAATTAATAAAATTGAGTAAATTGAATAAATTGAATAAATTTTTTCGTACTAATTTACTTAACACGTAATATTGTTTTGTTACATCTATAAAATTATTATATTTAATTTCTTTTATTTAAATTTTAAATACAATAACAAAGAAATTAGATATATAATAATATAATTTTACAGAAATGGCAAAACAACGTTATGTATTAATACTTTATAATATTATATAATATAATATTGTAAAAAATATATAATACTCTATTATTATAAATATGTTATAATTAAATAGATTTGTAATTACTTAAATCTTATAAATCGTATAATTATTGTAGGATTAAAAGATTGATACGCATTCTATACGAGATCTTTTTCTTACATTTTTGAATACATGAATTTTTTAAGACCGCGAGCAGTTTCCGAAATTAATTTCCGAAATTATGGAAGCAAGAATTAATCATGAGTCATAGGTTGCTCTTTATGGCACCAGCTTGAAGATGCCGCAAGCGGAAACATGGCGTTTCCGCGGCATCGTGGCACGCGCAAGAAGAGAGGAGAGAAAAAGAGAGAGGGACAGAGAAAAAGAAAAAGAAGAATAGGAAGAGAGCGGAGTGCCACCTCGGAACAAGGCGGCCATTCACATCTGGCGCCTCATAATTAACGTCAGCTGCTATGAACCGCGACCGGCTTTAAACGTCGCCACTTAGGCTCTTTGGCGCCGCAATCGCAAACGCTGAAGTATGCTGGCTTTCTCACGTCACGCCATTTTTTATCGTAAGGGCGATAACGCGATCATTATCTAATACAAGGTTTATAGGGCTGTGGTTCAGAGGACATTGAACTTCCCTTACAGAAATTCTAATTTAATACTGAACTAGCTAATTTAATACTGAAAGAGTAGTAGTCATTAATTACTTATTTTGAATATTAAAAGTACTATAGTTTAGCGTTTAACACTAAAAGATCGGATTTGATGATCTCCCAAAAAAGAAGGCCGTAGGAGTCAATTTGGTTCCACACTTTACTTTATAAACAATAAATAGAAAGAAATGTAGATCATATTTAACGTTAATTATTTTAACAATAATATAACTATAATTTATTGAACATTTAAAGTCATAAATTTGTAAATATCGTAAAACATATACGAAAATAATATCAAATATAACAAGAATTAATTGATTTCAACGATTCTTTTAGATATAGACAAATAAAAATTCAATCATCATTTTATATGTATATACTTGAAACATTTTTTTTTACTAAAATTAAAAACATGAAAAATGATAAAAATTACAGGAGGATATCACGTAGAAGCAAAGTTGAAAAAAAGTTAATAAGTTCGAATTTCGAGAGAAACCAAATTGCAGGCTGCTTCGATTTTTCCAATATGAATTATCTAGTAAGTATTATGTTATCAGAACTCCTCAAGAGCTCATATTTGAGAATAGGATGTTCGGCAGTACAATCTTGAAGATAATATAATAATATCAATAAGTTGTCCAATGTCGATTTTAAATATAAAAAAGGAATATGTCATAATAACATGTAAAAGAATCTAAATCTGATTTCTCATAAATATCGGAGTCCTTAATTAATTTTAACTGACTAATTTAATTATTTAATTAATTTTGATACAAAACTAAACGAAATTGTAGTGTCAAAATATATCTAATTTACTTTTATCCATTCATGGGACCCTATTTTAAGGGCTTACTTCAAAAAATCATTTTCTTAAAACATGAATAATAAATGATCTTACAATGTCTTACATATATTTACTTATAACATTGTGCCTTTTTTTGTTGTTCATGATTTTTACGAGAAACAGAATTCCGCCGCGTCTGGCGGTGCCGCATAATTGTTTACTTAATAACATTTATAAGTAGATACTATAAAAAGTTCTTTTAGAAGATCTCTTACAGAACGAGAAACTTTTTGATTATTAATTGATTTTTAAGAGATTTTAGTGAGATTCAATATATATCAGTAAAGAAAGCCATATTCAGTTAAGGCAGATCTAATAAGATTTTTGGTACCCATAATAATATTTTTTGTATAAATCTTTGAAAAATTATCTTAAAGAATTCTTCCCTTCAACATTATTTTCTCGGTAATTGCTACTTTCCAATATTAAATTTCTGTAAGGATTTCAATTCAACGATTCTCTTTGTATAAAGAGAATTTCCTTCAAAATTTCACGATGCTTAGATAATCTTCCAAAATATCCGAGTTCCAGCGAGTTCTACTGAATCAGTAGATATGTTCGTATCAGAAATGAAATCCAATTTGCCATTTTAAGATTCCTCGAACGAGATCGCGCTGAAGCTCTCTCGTTGCAATGCGGCCGGCCTTTGCATTCCCTCGTGTGCCTTTCAAGCAGGACTCGTCCCGCGCGTTTCTTCTCGTTTCGCTGGCGCGAGGGAGATTAATGCACTCGCGTGTCCGGCATCTCTTACGTTTTTCCTTTTCGTACATCTCCTCCCGTGACTTCTGACATACGCGTTACATGCCTGACGCGTATCACCTTTGCCGGCGGGGGCATTATGGCGGGCGCTTGTAAAGCGATATTAATGCGTGTGCACAGCACGTGATGAAGCAATCTTGCTCAAACAGTGGTCCACTAACTACTCGGGGTGTATACCTGATGGATGTTTACACGCGATTACGTTGGTGAACGATCTCTCGACTTAAAAAAAGGAAGTAAGAGCCATTTTGGATAATTTAGTGTTATAAAAAAACTCAACTCTTCTCAAACTCGTTTAAGAGTAAATGAAGAGATTTTTACAAAAATCAAACAAGTGGGAAAAGTTAAATTTTCAAGAAACTAAAAGAACCGTTTATTATATAAACATGATTACCTTTCTCCGAACGTATATCTAGTAGATATATATATATATAAAGTTTTAGAAATATTATTTAATAAATATTTTAAGGCATTTATTCCATTTAGAAAAAAAAACTAACATCGTTTGGTTTGTGTTTTATATTTACTATCTAATTTTATATTTATTATCTAATTATCCCATAATATTTCATATTTACTTTTTTTAAACATTAATAATGACAAAGACGAAGAAAATGTGTTATTTAAAGTATAAAATAATAATTTTTTCAGCTTTTATTTACGAAATTTTGTTCTTAATAAAAACAACCGTTGCAAATGTTAAATTCTTATACTTATTTCTCATTTTCTGTTTGATTCTTGTCGGAATAAAATTATTCCTGACGTGACACTACTGATAGAGTACAATTTGGCGTCATAATTCAGATTTAAAAAATGGACTTATTTAACTTTTGTAAAAAATCTTTAAAATCTTTCATCCTGCAAACGAGTTTATCTTCCTTTCTATTTTATTCTTATTATCGACGATAAAAATCAGATCCCGTTAAAACACCGATTGTCATTACGGCAAAAGTTGGAAATCGGCGAGATGACTAATTTTGATACGCGTCGTTAATTGGAAAATTGTAGCGAAGCTCGCGTTCGAGTGGTAATAATAATAATAACGATAATTGACGGCAGAATTACGAGAAGTGCGGTCGATCATCATCTCGTAGCCGAAATAAACTTTAATCCAATCTGTATGCAAATGAATGCTCCTTGGGAGATTGGTCCACTGTCGAACTTGTATCGTGGTGTCCGATCGCGCCGATCAACACGTGGCGTGCCGTTATAACTTGTCGACAGGGTGTAATTTTAACACCCGCCCATAATGATAGTGTGTTCTAACAAGCTGAAATCAATGCACAATGTGTTCATCGGCCGATATCTTTATTTGAAGATCTTTTCGCGGAGATCACTCATACTCATCTCTTTGACGGAAATACAAACCTTACTTTCTTTACGCTTTTCACTTTTTTTATATAATTTTAAACAATTTTCAACTTCTCAATTTTTATTTATCATAATTTTAATTCGAATTTATTTTAATTCTTTTTCGAGCCGATGTTTTATATTATTACACAAAGGTATAAGTAACAGCAGAGCGAATCTCATATCTAATAACATTTTTTGTTTTTAGAATATTAATATTCCATTTATTAAATTGATAATTAATTTAATGCATACTTTCACACTATTTCCTTTAAAAACTGTTTCTAAATGTACCATAAATGTCAACTTGATTTAATACATAGATATATTTTTTCAGATGTAATAGTGCTTTTGGTCTCATAAAATGAATAATTACTATATTTAATTTATACATTGTATTACAAGATTTCTGTTTTGCAATACTCGAATTGTGATTTTTATATTTAGACATTATAAATAAAAGAATAAATATAGATCAAAAATGTTGTTATACACAGATTTTTACGGAACAAAATATGTAAGAATCATCATTCGAATGTTTAAAATAGAATCTTGTAAATCAGTTTAATTTTATGATATTAAATATCATTTACTTTAAATTTTATTATTTCAATATATCACTTAAAATTATATATACAAACGATAAAAAGTGATTTTATATGATCAAATTCATTTTCATATATTGCAAAAAAATATTTGCATTCTTTATAGTTATATATCGCATATATTGCAAATTTGCATTATTGTATAAAGAATTTAAACAGAGTTTTTAAAAATCCGAAAAAACAAAATGACGTAATTTCTCATCATTTTTACATCCAAATATCATCAAAGACATTTGATGATAACAAATAACAATTTGTTTCCTGGGATTGAAGGATAATAATTGAAGAAATTTTAAAAGCATATATGTACCTTTCTTCAGTGTAATAAGCCCTACAAAAAACTCATTACTTGTTGAAGAAGAAAAAACTGATTTATTGCATTGTTATTATCATTTCTAATAAATTAATAGTATCTTAATAGAACCGTATAAATGACTAGCATCTAGATAACAGACCTAATTAGTGTGGGTGATTAACTGCTTACGACAGTGTCCAATTGGAAACTACAATAGCTTCAGAACAAACGGCGCGAATTGCGGGCCATTAAAATTAAGGCGATCAAAAGCAGTCGCTTTTCCATTGCGATTAGGGGCAAACAAACAATAGCGTGAAGGATGAAGGCAAAAAACATGGCCGGAGCAATTGTTTGCGGTCTCCTTAAACGAGTGTCGTGTCACAAATGCAATCGGTCACGACACGAAGTATTGCGACATACAATTATGTTATGCGCGAAAAAACATCGACATTTCTCGATTCTTCGATACTCGATCAAATAACGCTTTTCTAGAATCTCAGAACCTTAAAAGATCAAATTAGTTAATTTTTAATATGTTGTAAAGTTTTGATCATTCTGAACAAATAACAAACGCTACAACTTTTAATAAATCGTAATATTTATTTTATGTGCAAAAATTAGGCATATCTCTTCATTTTCTAACATGGATAATTTTTCTAAGTGATCACTGTGCTTAGAGTAGAGTTTAGTTAGAACTATTAAATTTAATATTATATTTATTAGGTCTCTATCTCTGATAATAGAGATAAATGGTGGTCATTTATACGGGAATACTCAGTATATCTTTAAATTAAAAAAAAAAATCGCGGAACTTTGGTACCTCGGAATACTTCCTTCGTGATGTAAAACTTTGCCTATCGGTATCGCAATCCTAGCAATGCAGGCTTGCGTAATCATTTGTCTTTTCTTGTCGGAAATTATTGCTCTGCAATCGCACGGACAGTAACGATTTTAAATTATGCTCAAATCAAAATTAGTCGGCGCAATGAGCGAGAGAAAAACTTGACACAACAACTTGACGTGTTTCTTATCATTACATAGCATATATCATTTAAGTTTAACAACCTTCGGTTGCTAACAACTTCATTACTTCGACGTGGCTTCCTGTACACTCGTAACAAAATTTTCTCGAGAACTAGTGCTTTCAGGTGTTCAATACAAATATGTTATTTCAAATAAAGCTCACAATGTAACGAAAAATGGTGCAAAAAGTGATAAATATAAAAAGTATAAAAATACTCTCGGAGCTATAAAAACTTAAGTGAATATGCCGATTATCTATTGGACTTTTATTTATTTAATGCCGATCTCTTCTTTTCTCTATTTCGTTTTGAAATAAATGTTAATAGACATCGATAAAATACGAATGGCGTCTCGTCATGGAGTTGCATTAAAGATTGCGATAGCGGCTCTAATGCTGACCGCCTTTACATCCCTACGAATTGCTTCTTCACTTCCTGCCGCCGGGCGAACGGCGCATCGCGTAATACGCGGCTTAAATCAATCTAAGTAGTTTGAACTAACCATGGATAATTTTAAGTGGCGATCCCGTTATACTTAAAATCGACTCTATTTTTCACATTGTTCTATTAACGAGAGCAACGTTAGAATCCAATCCACTCTCCAACAGAACGTAAATGATGTGCAATGTGCCGAAATCTCCTTATTTATATTTCGATCTTGACCATCCGCGTTCAACATTAAGAATATACTTTATATGTGTATATATATATATATATATATATGTCACAGTCAAAGCGTAAAATTTAATAAACGTACACACTTAATTAATTAAAAGATACATTTTAATAAATGCATACGATATGCGTAGTTATTCAGTTTAGCAACGTTAATTAAAAAAATCGATGAAATTTATTCTTTTCGAGACTTTTTCGTCGATTTCTTGCAATAATGTTTATGTTTCTAAATAGAACATGTTGAATATTTAAAAATTGTGCTTGTGCTTTTAAGGAGCAATCATGATTATATAATGTAATTATAAACGTGTCACTGCAGAGAGATATTTATTTTATTTATTCATCATATTTATTCATCTTAGAATTTATGTTTTAAAATTTTTATGTTATTTTAACACTAAGAAATGTTGAATATTAATTTAACAAAAATATTCAAATAACGCAATCATTATATTAAATTAAATGCGGATTAAAAGTTCAACATCAAAATTTTAACAATAACAGGTTTTAACACAAATACGAATTATTTTATATTGTATGGATGGAAGCTTTAGATTCACTTATATGATAATGTTACCTCCGATAGCACCGTTCTATTATTATAATACCTAACGATATTTCTTTGTCGGATGCGCACCAGTGCACGTCCATCCCAGGTGAGGATCTTTTTCGGAGGATTACGCAGTCGATCATTCGCGCGGCTCCCTCGTTGTTATCAGTGACAATCGGAAAGACGACGAACGGCGCGTCGGGATTCCGCGCGCGAGGGCATCATTCGTCATTCGGCGAAATGATGAATCGCTAGCACAACACGTTCATAGACGCGCACCGGATGACGGTGAATGGGTCATCTCTCGCGCGCGTCGATAAAAACCAGTATATGCCGCGATAGATGCATTTCATATTCCTCCTCGTGCTCCTCGCCGTTTTATCGCGCCTGCCGTCCGCATTCCATCTCCGCCTTCTTAATTAATTAACGTGGATACATCGTTTATTAATCAGATAATGTAGCGGTTACAACTTGCACGGTGGAGAAGGAAACGCTTGTCAATAAAAGTTTACTTGATTCTTGTTTTGCAATTTATGCAATGACTTGTGACATTAGGATTTTCTAATCCAATTTCACTTCTCATATCGAGTTGATCATTTTATATAAGACAGATTTTTTTCGGAAGATACAAAGCGCAATATTAACTTCAGAAAACTTTAATGAATGTAAATCTATAATATAAGTATGCAGTTGGAAAATTTGTATTAAATTTCACATGTCTTAAATTGATTCACTTAAATTTTTGTGTTAATTTAATATAAAATGAATTGGGAAATAATACAAATATTATTTGTAAAAATTAATATAAAAATGATCAATACTGATACAATTTGTAAGCCAATTATGAAAGCATATTTCTTTAAAGTAAAATTAGCATTTATAATATGTAATAATTAATACGTTTTAGTAAATTTAATATTTATAATTATAATGTTAAATTAATATATTTTAATTACTTATCTTAGAATTTACATTAAAATTGCATTCTTTTTATATCATTTGTTTACTTATTTATAAATTTTATTTGAATATGATAGAAATAAATATTGTATATCAATTAACAGAATATTCAATTAACTTAATTACATTATGTTAAATTATGGATATGTTAAAAATTTAACACAAAAATTTTAAGAACAGTTTTTAACACGAATACAAAATTTTTACTGTGTATTTTGAATTATTTAAGTTAACGATTTCAAATTATACGAGTTACAATATATTAGTTTATAAATATAGATATAAGCTAGTATTAATTATTTGAAATTATTTGAATTACAAGTTGCAAGACATTTAAATTAAATTACAAGTTATAAAGATAAAAAAAATTCAAATTAAAAAGCTGTAAATTTATAATCAATTCTAATACATATTTATGATTGATTTAAATACAATCTTAATATGTTATAAATCAATCAAAGATATTAGCGTCTTAAGACGTTACTTAACAGTCTTAAAATAAAAATGGACTGTGAATACCGTCTATAATAATCTATTCTATGTAATCCATATCTATGATTACAAGCATCTTGAATTATTCATAGATTGAAGTGCAAATTAAAAATTATTTTGAGTTACAAGTTACAAGACAATTGAGCTAAATTACAAGTTATAAAAATAACAAAAATTTAAATTAAAAAGCTATAAATCGGTATGTGAAAGATTTCTTTTTAATTTCCAAACAATTTAAACCGCGTCTGAACATTCCGACAAAGAAGACATACGCGACCGGAAGGGTTAAACGTGCTCCTTACTAATGTAGACGTATTAACGGGTGCTCTGTCAGAGTCAATTAAAAGCATTGTTTAAGTAGCGTTACTTAATCGGCGACATTTAAGAGCGTTATTAATACCACAACGTCAATTAGCTACAATTCCGATGGGACCTACATCCGACATATCGCCAATCCATCGCCAATGTCCATTTGAATTTGATCGCGGCATTCGAAATACGTCGCGATCGTAAAAAATGCGAGAAAATGTGATTTGAAACTTCGTTATACTCGGCGAGAAGGTGCAAGAACCAAAATGGAACAAATATGTATGCTTGTTGCGCCTCAACGAACACGCGAAGGATTGTAAAACGCGTAATCAGCGAACTACAGATAACAGATGCCCTACAATCGTTGAACTTTGTCATTTATCATTTGTATTCTTCTAAAGATAATGTAACGATCGAGCTTATTCATATCTCGACTTCGCTAGAAAGATTATATTATAATTTCTGAGATTCCTATGTCATACCAGTAAAACGGTCAGTGTAAGTTAAATATATTGGTTTTACATACAGGAAAAGCTATAATTGAATAACGAATGTGATTCTCTCGAGTAAATTAAATAATTCTACAGCGACATGTAATTGTGTGTCTTAAGCGAATTAATTTTTATTCGTGTTCTGATTTTTTTCGACAGCATGCAAGTATTAATACATTGAGAAAAAAGTGTTTATTATACTGTAATTGCATAGTAAATTAATTATAATTTTCAGTACCAACTATATATATTTTCTTTATATATAAAACTGTAAATATTGTTACTATGAGTTATTATCACATTATATATTTATTATTTTTTAGTTATGATTAGTAATTATTATAACATTATAATATCCATAACAGTAATAAAAATAAAACTCCTAACTCATAACTATCTTACAATAGTCATACCAAAAATAAATAGTAATAATATCAAACATTTTTTTCTGAGCGTATCCATGTAGTTGCAGCATATTATAACAATGAAATTAGTAATGGAAATTAGTGTTGAAACCACGAGATTATTCCATAAAGAGATCTGCAGATATTCCCACGCGGATTAGAATTGTAATGATTCGCGCAATTATGCAAACATTCAATCTCCTTTTTTAATATTATCAATATCATTAATATCATCATATCAACGGATGCGTTCATATACTCAATTTGCGCATGTTTGATAATCTCACAAACTTCTTAAATATTACTCCGTAAGGCTTCCGGACGTGGAAGCTATCAGAAATTTCCGGACAAAGTCAGACGGATAAATCGCGCTTGGCACGCACGCGGGGAAAAATAATTTCCGTCATCGCGTGCATGCCATTGTCAATCAGTCGCAATGAATGTGTGCGCGTGCGATTAATCCCTTTTATTATCCCATCTGCTTTCCGCGCGGCCGCGCGAAATCATCATCGTCGGAGAAGTCGCGAAAATAGCGCAAGTGCAAGACTTTATCTTGCGCGACTTGACTCTTGTTGCAAAAAAATAGGCGCGACTTGGGTAGAATTCAGCGCGCCGCGTATAACGTAACACTCCGATAACCCAATTAGGTGTTATCGCGTCATTTAACTCACGAGGACGGTGGTCGCGCGAGAGAATCATCGGAATCATTCATTCTCGAGAGATCCTCACTGTTAGCGAAATAAGTACCGGCTTGTTACGAGATGCCTCTCGCGCTCTCATATGAGACGATTTAATCTTTTTAAGTGATCAATCGTAATTCGTCAAGGACAACAAAATATGTGATATTTCGTCATTGTAGACATTCTTTTTTGTTAATATTATCTACAGCCTTGACTATAATAAGTACAAAGCATCCTCAATTTATTACATTTTCCAATCAGTGTCAGTTCTTATAGGCAATTTCAAAGTTTGATTTTCTTGCGAGGCGATAATAAAAGCCAAAGAACGAAAAAAAGATTCAAATTGTTATAAAAAGTGTTATTTTTCAATAAAACTGCTTCTTAATTTATTTTTTGTTGGATATAAAATGTTTTTGTCAATTTGTTATATTGTACAATCTTTTGTCTTATCTAGATATCTTATATAGATATTGTCTATTTTATAAATACACATTACAAGAGAAGTATATAAAATTACATAAATAATGTGTGTAAAAATTACACAATTTATAATAAAATATATAAAATTGTACATTTCTACAAAAATTAATACCTTTTATCTCTATTTGTAAATATTTATGTATGATAATAACAGTAGTATATATTTCATAATTTTTATTTAAAGTATAAATTTTTGTAATATTATATGTATAATGGTAATATTACAAATATTATGTTTGCATTTTTATGTTTGCACATATTGATAACAGCTTTAGAAAAATTAAGATTTAGAAAAATAAAAGAAAAATTGCACAAATTAAATTCGTTGACGAATTATTACACAAATATTTCTATAAACTTAATTTCAATCGTCTTTTGCAATTAATTTAATCACTACAGACAATAATTCTATTTATAATTTGTAACTTACGCGTGTAAATATATACCTTTAATAGTAGATCTAAAAATTAGCCATCAATTGCAATTATATATGAAATTTTTTCACAGTATATATATTTCTGATTCGTGACACTTCGATTATGAAATTTTTATTGATACGTATACGTTATCTGGCAATTTTTACGCTGGGGTTAGAATAAAAAATAGCCCGAAATTTGTCTGCTATATAATTTTGCTAGGATTTTGCGATGATTCTATTGCGAATACTCACCCGAGAGGTGGTACCGATTGCAAAGTGTTATCCAGATCTTGAGTCGGATTCGGGGTGTAACGTTGCCCTGTTGCTACACCGTCCTGGATGACGAACTCAGACGCGAGGACGATCCAGACCGTCGGCAATAGCAGTGTAAACATTCTGCGGAAAGAACTTGTAGCTTCCTATCTTTGATCCGATTCCTTCTTCTATCCCGGATTATCCTTTTAACTCGCGGTCTCCTCGATACTTGCGCACCTAATACACATGATCCTCGATTGATCTTGAAGGATTTTCCCAAGTTATCGCGATCATTGCATATACACTGCCTATAAAAACAATTTATAGCTCTTTTTATAGGATCTCGTTCCGTAAATGTCTGTTTGATTTTTTTATTTTTTATTTTAACTCTGAATGAGAACTGTGAATGAGAATTACCTAATGCCTTACATAAATATCGATTAATTAGAAAAAAAAATTTTCATATGAAACTTATACGTCCTCCTTTTTCTATTTTACCGCGTGAATTCTCGTTGAGAAACATAACATGCGATAATTCGCTCGTGACTGTGATGCCTTTCCGGAAGCGCCAAATTAGTACGATGAGATAAAAGCAACTATCTTCTGATATAAATATCCACCATTGCGTTTTGTCGAGCAAGAGGCAAGAATTTCATGATTAAATTCGCACTGTCGTGGCGAACAATTTATCTGTTTACTAAAATGCATTTACATTTATTTTAACGCCATAGAGTATAGAAAATTTATAAATTCAATGAGAGGAATACTCTAACTTCGTCCTCTTGTCCCGACATATTTAAGAATTAATACTAATATTTATTTATACAAATAGTAACCCAGAGACATACAAATTTTTCACTTTTTAAATTAAAGATCTGAAAACTATAAAGATTGAAGTATATCACCAGGTTCGTATTAAAAAATTTATTTGTCTTTCATTTTTTTAAATTTTCTTTAAATGATTTCTACGTTTTTCAGTCACAAAAGGAAAAGGAGGTTTCAATTAAAGCAACGAGTCTCTCGTAAATTTGCGCGTCGTACGTGCAGTTTCTATTCGTTATCATAACGCAAGGCGCGACTAACGCTTGAAGCCTATCTTTAAAGTTCCATAAACGTAACGCGGCTCCTGCGAAAAAAGAACAGGACTTGCACGTCCTATTACCAGCGGAATGAATTGAGATAGGACCTCGACTAGAGCGAGGTTTCAGCTTTGAGCGTTTCACCACCCGTAACAAATGAGCTCATAAAGTCTGTACCACGACATTATCGAAGCTATTGAAAGCTCCTTTTTGCGAGGAAACGGAAATTTCTGAGAAAAATTCGTTTAGTGATATAATAGAAATAAAAGTAGTTTTTTTTAATCAAAATTTGTTTCTTCTCACATTTGCTCTTTTCTCATAGAGGCTCAGATTTTTTCGTTTCAGCGAAAAGATTTTTCTTGAAAACAACAGAGCTCATTTGAGATAAAAGAATACTTAAAAAGGAGAAGGATTCTCCTCCTTTAAAAAATAAAATTCCCTTCGCGACGAGTTAAAAGGTCATCTTTCGGACATACCTGTTTAAACGAACAGCAGTCTAATATAATTCCATAACTAGCACGAGTCGCTCGCAAATATTCGCACTAATAGATCTGCGACACGCGTGGGTTAGTCGACGATCGCGCATATCGCGATTGACTGTGTTCGACGTGACGTGATCTCCAACGACGCGCGCGATCACGCGTGAAGAAGCCGAGAGCCGCGATCAAAGATCATTCTCAAAAAATCGCTCGCTTAGGTCAGCACTCTGCGAATTAAGATCCAGTTAATTAGATTTTCGTCTTTAGATTTGCGACTTGATCTAATCCCTGACTTGTGCTGCGAATAATTTATAATACGATTGGCGACGTGGTGCTCAATTTTTCTATTTTAACGTAACGGACGGATAGAGAGAGATCTTTAGCGAAGATTATTTAGAGATTGAAATTGAAAATCTTTTCTTAGCACAAATTTTTCTATGATTGCACATATTTAATCCAAATAACACAGAGAGAGTTAAAAAAAAATCAGTCGTATGTCACCAATTTTGAATTCATTTTCAGGTATAAAAAGAAAACCTTTCTTTTTCTGAAAAGTTCCAAAAAAAATTCTTCCATATAAAAATGAACTTAGAATTGATAATATACGACTGAATTATTTCTAAATTCTTTTTGAAAGAATCTCTGTATAGTATCTGGGTAAACTTTAGGAAAGAGAGAGAGAGAGAGAGAGAGAAAGAGAGAGAGAAAGAGAGAAAGAGAGATAAAACATAATTAAATTCAAATATCAAATAAATATTAATTAACAAGAAACAGATTCTTAAAGCATTTTATTCTACGTTCTAGTTTATTAATATTTCATTTTTTCGCAATATTATCCTCTTATTAAGCAATAATATATGTATATCATTTAAATATCGAGACACACGCAAGCAATGTATAATTTTCAAGTCAAAATCCACGTCACCAATCAGGAAAATTAAACTAAAAAGATTTGATATAAATATATACATATTGTGTATAATACTTCCGAACACCTACGCGACTTCCGACTTTCGGCGGATCAGCGATCGATCTTTCGGCCCGCTCGAGATCGATCGGTCCCAAGGGAGACGGACCTCGGAAAGATGCGCCGCGACGGGATTCGACGCGAGACTGGAGTTGTAGATTGTAGACTCGAGAAGAGGGCTCATCTGGGAGGGTTCTCTCTCTCTCTCTC
>NW_012130099.1:1227658-1231747 GCF_000143395.1 Atta cephalotes | reverse complement strand
GGTCGTCTCTCTCTCTCTCTCTCTCTCTCTCTCTCTCTCTCTCTTTCTTTATTTCTCTTCGACATCTTCAACCATCCTTATCTCTTGCTCTCTGTCTTTGTATTTCTTTCTCTCCTCTTCCTCTGGTCCATACATTGCGTCGATCTCGTTCTCCCCCTCTTCGGGTTAAGATGATGACGATGACGACACAAGACGGGCCCACCCCTTCTACTTAGCTGTTAACACCACGCATGTGTGAAGGCACGGACACGCGTGCGTGCACGCGTGCATATGTTCCGAAAGGATGCGCTTGGATGCTTGATCGATTAGTCAAGAATGCGATTTGCGCGAAATTGGCGGAAGTCAGGGGAGTAAGCTCCTTTTGCTCTTTTCAATTTATTAATTGCTACCGATCTGTCTTGAGGACACCGTGCAATAAATAACTAATTGTATGCTTTGCTCAAAATCAAGAAAATAAATTCTCCTTTCTTCACTTTTTTGTTTTAAAAAAAATTTTACTTTAAAAATTATTAATGATGACCTTATACTTGTTACTTAATTTTAATTCCTCTGAAAAAGAGAGATGTAATATAAAAGTTAACTACATATTTAGTACATAAATTCACATAGAAATTATTTTAAAAAATCTAAGATCCAGTTTCGAATAATAGGCATTAAACTCTTACTTGTATTCACACATACGGTCTTAATAAATCGTTTATTATTGTAAAAAGTATTTTCTTTGGCTTACAAATTAAATGATCAAATTAAATTTCGATTATCAGTTAGCGAATTAATTCAGTATGTAAAAGAAAAATACATACAAAAACCATTGATTTATCATTTTATCGTTTCAGATATACAGAATGAATATATGTTTTCAAAATCATTTTATTCCTTAGGATTAAATTTTATTCTATTGTTTCTTATATAATCTATCATATTAATGTATACATATAGTGTATATAGTATTATGTGGTTACATCAAGAATAATTATGTAATGAAGGAGCGGTCTTGATTCGTGTGGCTAAGATATTCCGCATTACATGCGTTTTCGTAATTTCCTAGTTGATATTAGATAAGCTTTCACAATTTTCGTAATTTTCTTGTTGCTGGACATTCTTCCACAATTGCGCAT
The DNA here is from genome assembly GCF_000143395.1 of Atta cephalotes. NCBI lineage: Eukaryota > Metazoa > Arthropoda > Insecta > Hymenoptera > Formicidae > Atta > Atta cephalotes. The sequence continues at coordinate 1,230,629 of NW_012130099.1, read as the reverse complement.
ATCTCATTTGGACATTATCGAATGAGATTGCAGCTTTAATTTAGAATTCCGAGTGACATTGACCTATGAGTTTCTAGACCAAAATTAGAAATAGGTCGATACTTCTGAAGTCCATTTAAGGATACGCAATTAGTGTATATAATATATATATATATAATAAATGTTATTTTAAATATGTATGTGGATATTTTACTACATTAATTATAATATAGAAGTTCTATTTTCAAATCATTAAATTTTGGATTATATATAATGCTCTTAATTCAAATTTTTATTATTTAGTTACTGAAATTATAAATTTAAGTAAAATTTAAATTATGATTATTTTAAGTACTCATCTTTAAGTTTGGTTTAAATTATAAAAATATTCCGGGAAAAAATATATATAATTTTACATAATTATATATAAATGGACATATTTTATATATATGTATAAAAATGTATATAATTATATATATTTATAAAATTATATATAATTATATATGAAATATTTTTTCCCTGGACTATAATTATAAAATTATAATTTACATTTTATTTAACTTTATAATTAAACTATAAAAATTGGAAATATATATTTAAAAACGTTATAATATAAAATAGAAGTTTTTAATGAAAATAAGGTATAGTGAATCATATTATTATAATTTGAAAGTATCATATATTTGTAAAAGTGTATTATAATCGTACGTTTAATTTAAAAAATTTTAGTTATTAAATTATTCTTATATTTCAATTTACACAATTTAACTCAAATTTTTCTCATTTTAATCATAAGTCTGCCTTAATGTAAAACTGAAATTTTTAATGGGATCAAGAAGCGTGAACCTTGTATATTGGTTGCGCATCAGTTCTTTTCATCGGTATTACGTAATCACCATTGTTGGTGGCGTTTAGCGTGGCTCTTCAGGATCCTCAGGGTCGGGGGATATCTGATGATATGCGGGTGGCAACGCGGCTACGCGACAGCGTGTACGTGAACCTCGTGTATATACATGCATAAAGGGAGAAAAGAAGCTGGGAGTAGACTAAGATGCTAAATGGGGCCGCGTAAAGCGTATTCGAGCGCGACTTGGTATGCCGAGTCGAGAGGCCGCGACTTACATGAGTCGAGAGGCCGCAAGATGCCTGATAAAACGCGAGAGAACCGCATGGTAAAATCCGCCTTCTCATCCACGTATTCTGCTTCGATGAGGATCGTCGGTGAGGCCTATTTCTCGCGGAGTGATGGATGCGTATCGTATCCATGCAGATTCAGTCGCTTAATCAGTAATGCTTGATATGCATGAACATTGGATACATAAATTATATATGTACTATATGTGACACTTGGACACGCACAATTTTATCATTTTATTAAAAAAAAAGATTATATTTATTTTATATATATATATATATATACAGGGTGTCCCACATAACTGAGATGAGAATTGTAAGACCGAAGACTTCATAGAAATCGACTTTACCGACATGGAATGTCCAAAGAACCGCGATAAAGAGAGGATGTGACTAGGGCTGCGTTCCATTTAACGCTCATAACGCTCACAACCCATAAAAATGGATTTTTAGTGCAAAAATGAAAATAAGAGGAATAATCTCCCATGACCTCGATCTTAACAAAGGTCCAGGACATGATCCTGAACAATATTCAAGAAATTTTAGCATCGGTCAAATACCTTTCATAATGCTAATGCCAAAGAGATAATGCAATATCCTTATATTAATTAAACAAAGACAAGAACATGAATCTAAGGCATCGGAGTCATCCGAGCGACATTTTTGAACGCAGCTTTTGATCTCATTCTTTTTACTTCTTCTTTGAACTTCGTGACTTAACATAACTTATCACAAGTAAAGAAAAACGTTTAACGGAAACTATTATATGCACTATATTTATAATCTAAAATACACAATTGACTTAATCTAAAATATATTCTATTGAAAAAAAATCACATCACAAAATTATGCAACGAAATCATGTAATTAAAACATATATAAATCACGTAACGTGGATTGTTTCAAATCAATACATAATTTAAAAAAATAAAATTAATAATAAAAAGTTATTTCTAATATCATGTAATTTTTCTAATTACGTGATTTTAAAAAAATCACATACTGATTTGGAACAATCAGTTATGTAATATATTTGTTTTAATTATTTCATTATGTAACTTAAATTTGCGATGTGATTTTTTTTGAGTAGGGTATACTTACTTAATGTTTTAAATTATATAATACAGTATTCAACGCAAGTACGCACTTGTTGCATGATGCAGCGATACGCCGTAATTGTAATTCGCTGCGCGACAGACAGACAAGATCGCCTAACACAAACATGATCGGCAATGATTACTAGCTGGGCTGACGCCGATCCTGAATGCAGTAGCAGCTGCACTTGCAATCAGCGCGTAAGCTGACACGACGTATAGCATGTACGATAAACAGGCTTGACTTGTTTCAATATTTGTATCGAAACTACGTAAAATTTTAAGACAATTTGAAGAACAGCGAAGAATCACACTAGATTAGAAACTATTTCATTAAAAAATAAAATTGAGATAGAAAATTGAAAACTTAAATCGCACCTAAAATTTAGATCTCGAAAAAATAAAGTTGACTGCAAAGTTAATTGCAGTTAATAATAGGAATTGAAATTAAAGTTTATTCATCACTCATAATATTATATCTGTGATGTCAGAGGCGAGAAAACATAATCAGAACTCTTGCAAATTATATTTGAATAGAAACATTTTTTAATAAAATAACATTTGCATTCGATATAATACATTTATAAAATATATCAAACTTTTTGTCTTTGGAATAAAATCATATTTATTTTTATATATTATTATTTAAAATTTCTTAGCTGTAAACATAATTCATATTGTTTTGATACATATGGTTATTTATTAATTATTTATTAATGTATGATTATTTATATTTATTATTTAGTATATATATATATATATAT
>NW_012130099.1:1215717-1226338 GCF_000143395.1 Atta cephalotes | reverse complement strand
TATTATTATTATTATTATTATTATATATATATATATATATATATATATATATATATATATGGTTATTTTAGATATATATATATGGTTATTTATTAATTAACAAAAAGTTTTTTAGTATATTTCATAAGTCGGTTTTATTAATTGTATGTGTTTTACATAAAACATACTTTTCTATATTAAAATTTAAAATATTTTGCAAAAATTTTTATTGTATGTTTCTTATGTTATAATCTGAGATATAATAGTTCTGAATAAACAGGAGTCTTAAGATTGAAATCAGTTCGACATTGAAATTGAAAATAATTTCGTTTATTGGTCTGATTAGAAGAGGGACGATAATATTTTCGATGGTAACTACTAATATTCACTAATATTCGAGGTCGTTTATTACACTCACTGTTCAGTGTACATCTAAAAGCACCCTCTCTTGTAGACGTTTCTTTTCGTAGTTTCATAATAATCTTACTAGACTGCGTGGACTGGTCCCGGATGAAAAATCGGAATCACCGTTATTTCTTTCTTGAGCAGCCAGAGAGGCGTCATTAAAAGATGGATCGTGGAACAGTCATTAACGTAAAACAGGTGTGCTTCTTCAAGTGAACAGCGCTCTTGAAGTAGCATTTCATTCGTCTCTTGCTAGAAGACTACACGTCTCTATTTACTGCAACAGTCAATAATTCGTTATATCTTTATTGTATATTATTTAAAGTGTTTCAATATTTAAGTACTTATAATCATTTTTATATGTATTATTACTTAATTATTGAATCATAATGTTTGTAAACGAAATAAATTAGTTATTACGTCATTTTGTAAAATAGAATCTTCTTAATTCTTCTTTCCATTCGTTTTATTTTTTTTCTTTCTCGGCTATCAAATTCTTAATGTAAATCTCTCTTTTTTCATAAACAACGAATGATCTTCTCTGCCAAAAATTCTGCTTTTTTCCAAAGTGCTTTAAGTCTCTCCGAAGCTTGTTCATTAGGTCATCTAAATTTTTCAAGTCAGAATCATTTATTTGATCGTCGGTGATGATGGCGGTATGATGATTTTTTAATATTTCATCGCTGTTTATCTTTATTCGATGATATTTGACAATCTTTTTCATGTATTTTGTCAAATCCAAAGCAGGTAAATAGTAAGATTTTGGTGACTTCAAGGTTCTATATTGTCTTGCGTGCGGCAGACAAAATTCCATATCTTCATCTATTAATTTCAGTTGTATTCCGTTTTGATTCAAAAATACGTCAGATTCAATTTTCGAGGTGTGTGCATTTAAAAAGGCTTCCCGCAAATTCTTTCCACGTTTAACTCGATTTGGATCCTTCAGCCACCACATTTTTTTCATCAATGTTATTTCTTGCTCTTTACTTTTGTCTTCATAGACCTAATAAACATAAAAAAATAAAGAAAAATGGTTTTTTAAAAAATCAATCCTCTAAAAAAACCTAAAAATATGAAAAGTTTCAACAAACAAATTTAAGATTTTAGGATTTATAATAGTATTAAAAAACATTAATTATCTATAAATTAATAATGACTTGTGAATAATATGATTAAATTTATAATTTCCTTAATTCCTTAAATCCTTTGAGAAAATTTATTTTAAATGAAGTTAAAGTTTTTAAAGTAATTATAAGAGTTTACTTAAGAAATTTTTAGATAATCTAGGGTGAGCTAGAGTAAGAACTTTGAAATATTTTAAGATTGATTTATTTAAAGTAATCTTTAAAAAAATCATAGGTTTCATTATCTCCATTGCATCTGAATTTTTCAAAATGCTTTTGAGTTTTAAAGTAAGTTTAAGTTAACTTAAAATTCACTCACAAACAATACGCGGCATCATCACCAAATGAATTCGGCAGTGATGCATTTTCTCGTAAGTTGAAATTAATACAGAATAAAATAAAAAGCATTGAGATATTTCATTTGTGAGATATTTAATTTTTTTAATGAAATAATTTTTTGAAGACAAATTTTTTAGATAAAAGATGCTTGTCTCATTTAGACAATTTCATGATTTCACAATCATAATATCATCTTGAAGAAAAACTTCAAAATTATTGGCATTATAACTTTTCATAATTCTTAAGTTTCTTTTTAACCCAATAAGATTAAATGATTCAACAAATTGATGTCGAATTGACGGTTCATTTCTCGTTGAGTAGGTTTAAAATTACTTAACTACTTAGTAGATAAAAGTTTTCTCGATAAACTGGAACGAATACATACCTCTACAACCTCCTGAGCATCTGTAACAACTTGAAGAATCCAATACGGTGGTTCCAAACCTTGGTCATCACTTGCGAATTGGTTCGTGTTCTTCCTCATCGTCGACAAATCGGACTTTGATGCTTTATTCTCAGATTGTATTTTTGTTCTAATATCTTCTGCTCTCTTTATCTTTGCCTGGTTCACGACTATCCACTCGGCATTCGTGAGGGGCCAACTATTGTTGAGCACAAAAGCCTCTATGTAATACAAATTTTTTTTCTTCGCATTTTTCATCTTTTTGTTAATATCTTGGCTGTTATTCTCAGTCCTATAATTTTCCTCATTTCTTGTATGTTTCAAAATCACTAAGGGTAATAATACCGTTGAACCACCGTTTACTTCAATTAAAACGTTGCCGTCTTCATCGATAACTTTTATTTTGATTTCCGTTAGGTTGTAAGAGGTTGTCAACCTTATCGAAACACAGTTTCTTTCTGAAATCGTTTGTAGAATATAACGCAAGATACAATCTTTCGCGTTCGGGATATAAGTACCGATTAATTCATCGACTTTCAATCTTGGTGGTTTGATCTCTAAGGACAAAGATTGCTGCTCATCCAGTTGATAGAGTATTGGGTTACCTTTTATGGTAATCACGCGAATTGTCCAATCGAACTCTTTAAAATGCTTATCGCTCCAGCTATAAGCGAACACCGTGTAACCATCCGGAAGGTACTCGTAATGAGTTGGAATCACGTGATTCACAAGACGTGTCATCTCGTGTCCGCTTTGATTGTTAAAGACACGAAGTGCAAAACGAGGAAGATCGATTAGCAATTCGAAGGCCGCGAGAACCGTCTCTTTGGGTTTAGGATTTACAACGAATCTAACAATCGGAAAGTATTGTTCATGCCTGATGTTTCTCAGAACATTTTTGAATTCCTGAATATTTAGAACGTGTATGAAGTCTTCAGAACAAGGATACAGATCGCGCAGGTTATCATGACGATTAATAACGTTCCTTAATAATTGGCTTGCGAGAGACAAATCAAATAGATCGGATATCATTTGGAGTCGATCACGAATTTGCGTATGAAAAGCGTGATCAGGATTGTGAAGTTTTTTATAACCCTTGACGACAGCCATCTTGAGAAAAGATTGAATCGTAGTTGCAGCTTGATCTAAGACATCTATTTTCAAAGTTTTCCTTATTGTAAGATCTTGAAAAATATTTTGATTTGTCATTAAATCGAGAGATTCTAATCTAATACGCGGATTTAAGAAAAATATTCTTAAAGAGTGAAGAATATCTTTGAATTCTTCGTCAGGAACAATCTGTCTGATCAACCGAACTTGTTCTTCCATGAAAAAATGGTGCATTAGTGTCCGAAAATTTTTATTTTCTTTTAAAGAAGCAAACTGCAAGTTAGGCATGTAGCTTTGGTAAAAGTTTTTCAACATTGATGGATAATTCCTTGTTCCAAACGATCGATAAGCTTTACAGAGGTTGTCGCTAATTATTTTCGATATCTGCTCAATTCTGTAAGACTCTGAGGTCATCAGTTGTTGCACAGTTGCTTGATCTCCAAGATGAAAATCCGTATCTGAAGAAATAATCATCAGACCTGAGCCTAAACGACTGTGAATCTGCAAAAGTTGCCTGCCAGCTTCCAATTCTATAATAATTGACTTGTTGCCAGTAGTGGAAATAGTTATCGATTGATCCGGTAAATCCGATATAAAGAACCAGTTGTACTTTTCAAGGATCAAGTAATTCTTTTTGTGCAAATCGTTCTTCTTCTTCGGTGCGGCGCAAAGATTGACCAAGAAAAATTTTTTCTTCGGAGAATCGCAGAACAAATATAGAGGTTTGTATTTGGATTTTAGTATCTTGCCGATATTGTTGTAAGTGTCTATAAGTTTTCAAATTGAAAGAAAATTTTAAGAAAATTGGATCGAAATCTCATTGTGTCTTGTTTATGAAAAGAAGAATTCAATTTATTTTTGAAATTAATTTTCAATATTATTGTGAATATCTGATTTCTTTGAGAAAAGAATCTTAATTATAAGCTATAACAAGAAATCCTTCGATTTATGTATTTATTTATGTAGTTATTTGATCTTTCTTTTTTAATTAACAGTATATATTGTCTATAATTCTATTTAATATTTAAAAGAATTCCAGACAATTCTTTGTCTAGAATTCTTTTAGACAGAATTTTTTTTAGATAGAAACTTCAATAAAAATATACCTGCTTTTTCCTTTTCAGTTTCTTTTATTGAAGCAGCCTTTGCTGTTTCTGATTTATTATGATTCTCACTGGCTATCTTTAATACGTCATCTGTTACTTGAATCGATTGCTGGAAATACTCCAACTTGTAAAACAGATATACTTCCGTCACGTATGAGGCTAGTTTGTTGAAGTCGATCCATCGATTGACGTCTTCCTTTGCTTCTTCTTTCGATGCGGTGGGTAAGTCTGATGTTTCCTGAGATCTCATTCTCCGAGTAAATTTATCGGACTTCTCAATCTCGTTTGAAGAGATTAAGTTTCCTGCAACGTCACTTTTATCATGACCAATCCTGTTGCACTCTTTGAGAGGACTTATCACTTTTAAATAACGAATCGGGACAAAGTCGGCAAGATCGATCATATTTCGCGAAATGGCCCACTTTAACCAGCGATGAAATTTCCACTTTGCTAATGGCGGCTTTACCTTGAGGAAAAAAAAAGTAATTTAGAGCCAATTACAATTCGCACAAAAAATTTAAGAATATAATAGAAACATCTAACAGATATATTTAGTATGTATTTCTAATATTCTCCATATTCTAGCTTTCGCTATACGCGTTTCAAACTTTTGAACGATTTGGAATGTTAATAGTTTTATTTCTTCTAAGATGTTTTCTTTACTTTTTACAATTTACTTATTATTTTGTTATTATTATTTCTTTATTATTTCCCAGAGAATTCATAACAATCTGTACTATCTGAGTTTCTCTACATAATAAATTACATAATAAATTAATAAGTATCATCATGATAACTACCAAGAGATAATCATTGAATTGAGATTTAATGTTCTTACATCTTTGGGATCAAGAGGAATATCACGCGACTGAACAATATAAATTATGTGATCCCAGCAGGGTGACAGCCCTGGTACTGCATCGCTTCCGAGTGCTCGCATGTCGCTCAAGAGGAGAAACAGCGCGATCGGTTGAGGTTTCCCGGTTTCGGCGGCAAACGGCTGCGAAGTTTCTCCAGGTTTCTTTGTCTCGTTGGTCATATTCGCAGAGCTTTCTATTCGGAAATATAGACGGGAATAACGTAATACGGTAATCGAAGAAACGTCTATAGATCGTTATGTATGTACAGTACATACATTCAATGAATATACCTGAAATATAATCTTGTGCGGTTTGCGTAGTCCACTCAAAACGTTCGGAATATTTCGTTAGAAAGTCCCATTTGTCTTGCAACGTAAAATCCGCGATATTCATTGTTAAGTAGATCCAACCTGTGTTACTATTAAAATTTATATTACTGTAGAACCTTTCTTAGAATCGTCAATAGGATCAATATGGTGATTAATTTATTTATAGTAAATAGCAGATTTTGAAATGAATCATTAAAAATTAAAGAAAGAAAATTTTTTGAACTAAAATAATTATATTAATTATTTTGTTAAAAACAAAACGGATGTTGTGTTCACCTGTAAAACAAGTGATTGGATGAAAGTCGATGATTTCGCGACGTCTGGTCCAAGTTAATGAGACCAATTTGAGCAATGCTTTGGCGAGAAGCATCGGCCATAGCTCGAAGTTGTTGGATGTGCGTGGTAAAAGAGGCTTGCCATTTTTATCCACAGGAATGATATCGTCCACTAGGATGCGACGCCAACATCCCATGTAATATAATCTTACAATATATTTTCCTAGAAGATGTTTATTAATTGGAACCAAAGTGGTTTAAGCGACATGCATATATATATATATATATATATACGCAGATAATAGACTTATATTATTTTTGAAAAATTATTATCAATTTTTGAATCTGAGATTCAACAGTGCAAAGGATTTAGAAAATTTCTATGTAAATCATCAAATTATTATGTGAATTGAATATAATGTCATATCTACCGTTTGGATTTATTATGGGTTGATGCTGGATGTTTTTCCCAGCTTTGTTCATGGAATACACGTGCATCCAACCATACCAGGGATTATTGCGACCGATCCAAGTGAAATTCGAGTTCTCTCCGCTAATGTCTAAACCCTCCCGACCGCAATATTGCAAGTTTGTCAACGCGGACACAAACCACCTCACAAACTGAAAATTGCTATTATCATTAACGCTGTTCTTGTTCGTCGCTTTGCAGCAATTTGTAAGTCATTAAATGTTATATTAAATTACAGTTATAAAAATACCTCGCTGTGTAATAGATGCTTATTGTTTGTAATCAGATCAGAATGTTCCACGGTCATTACGTATACAGTCGGAGGAGCCTGAAGAGTATTTCCGTTTTTATAATGTTTATGTACATTAATATAATATTTCATTGTGTTTAATTAGAACTTAATAATCGCTTTCTTACTTCAAAGTGACACAATTCAAAGAAATTAAGTTTCTTAAAAAAAGCTATTTTTTAAATTGAAAAAATTGCTGATTAATCAAATAATATTGGAAAAAAGAATAATAAAAAAATAAATAAAAATTCTTAACAATGATTAAATAATCATTTTTGTAATTTTTGTTTCACAATTTTTAAAAATCCTTTTTAAATTTTAATAATTTTGACGATATTTTTTAAACTACTCCTTTTGAGTGACAATTGTGATAATTTTTATAAAGTTAAGTTAATTCACTTTTGATGAAATAGAATGTTTATTTAACTCATTTATGATAATAACTCGAAAATCACGTATTTTATGTTACTTTTAAAGTAAGAGAGCCATATGTCAATTTAAAAAAATTAATGTCCGTTATCTGAAGTGCATAATTAAAATAGACAATACAGTCAAGTGTTCCAAATCTTTTGCTCGTATCCAACGGTCAGGTTCTAAAGACCAAGGCATAGCGACACGTTCTGCGTCTAGGAATAGACCATCTGGACCGTCTTTAGATATTTCCCATTTCTCGTTATTTAAATCGGAGTCCTTCCATTCTGGCCATTCGTATGCAGTATACGCGTTAGGATTAGTCTTAGCGGTGAAAAAGCGTTTAGACTTTTCAGACATATTGCAAGAAAAATAGAAAGTAGGACGCAGAAAGCTGCATCTTCAAGAGATATAAGGATTTATATAGGGTACTATAGGGCGTGACAATCAATTATAAATATTACTCTCAATTCTGAAAAAAGTATATATATTTTTATTGATCCTTTATATGTATATTATACACTATCATATGGACAGAATGGAATGTATTTATACCTCATCGATGGTCAGGAAACTAAAAGTTACATACCGATTAGTACGAAGAACCTATATAGTCAAAACGTATAGTACATTATAACGAATGTTTGTTATGCAAAAAAAATTAATATAAAGTAATATATATAGAATATCTTAACGATCTAGAATATCTTAAGAAATAATGATAAAGAAAAGAAATTCCACGAAGGACTATGAAAGTCCTACAAACAGAGTGATTTGTCATTTAATATTCTTATCAATAGTTTCAGTTCTTTCTCCGATAAAATCTAAATTCTATCCATTTATGTACAAATTTTTTGCAATTATAATTTCATAACAATTATACTTTCATAACATAGCAGAAGATACTCAGCGATCTCGATTCGGTAATTAATATATCACTATTCTTGCACTCTTGTTGAATCAACTGTCAACTTATTGTTAGATTTCTTATTGATAATTTTTTGTTTTTCGAAAAATTAGATTTCTTATCGATAATTTTCGCATAAAATGACAACGTTGTTGCAGTTCGGCTCGTCGCTAAGCCGACGTTTTAATTGGCATGAAATTATTGAATTATATACGTACATTTGATCATTAGAACGAATGAAGCGCTACAGCTAAACACACCCTCCACATTCGACTAATCAGTCCTAATTTAAGTCCTTAAATAAAAATCCGTTAAACTAGTAACAGATATTTTTTATCATAACAAATATCAAGTTTTTAAAGTTTGGAAATTATATCCCAAATTGAAAATATGCTAGAAGAAGTTAATTCTCTAACCGTAAAGAATAAATACAACAAGGTGAATTGAACGAATATTTAATATTTTGCAAATTAGAAATAATGTCAAACATAATCTTCAATACGGTCGTCAATGCTTCTATAATACAGTGATAATATGCCTTCACGGAAAAATTTGCGATAATTTGCGACGCAAAAGAGACATTCAGTCAAGAGAAGCTTACTTTCCTTCCCCTTTCTTAGTGAAAATTTTTTTCAAAATTTTTATACAAATTCGAACATTTTTTGAAAATATTGAAAAAGTCTACATCTCTCTCTTTTCTTAGAATTTTTCATACATATAAATTATGAAATATTCTAAGATATTCTATTTTAATACTTATTTTATAATTTTTGAAAAAATATACTTTATACTTTAAACTTTTTCAGATTTATAAGATTTATAAGATTTTTTTCATCAAAAATTATAGGAAAAGAAATCTTAGAAATTTAAAAATATATTTCAGAATTCACATGTGTGTGTATATGAAGAATTCTAAAAAAGGATATATACTTTCTCGACATTTCTAAAAAGTATTCCAATCTGTATAAAAAATTAGAAAAATTTTCTAAAAGTTATAAGATTATATGAAAAATTCTGAGAAAAAAATTTCTCCAGGGGTTTTAATCTTTTCTTTTTTCAGTGTATCAAGAATCTTTGGCACTGATACAAATCTCCATCTTATTGAATATGTACTAAGTAAAAATAACATTCATGCACCGTGATTTTTTAAACTATAAATATTTATAACTTTCTTTCTATCTAAAATTCTTCAAAAATATTTGTTCCAGCGGCAACTATATGTATAATATGTCTCATACGTGAATTAAGAAATAAAGTGTACTGGCTTGTAGAATGCAGTTAATATACTTAGCAGTTTCTCATTAACTACATGTCTATGTGTGTTAATTACATTAACAATGTAGTTAACAGTAGCTAAATCTTACTCAAATGTAGATTTCTAAAACCTTCAAAAAAATTAATTGACTTCAGTCATGAAAACTTTTGTTTGCAAATAAAAGCAAAAATGCTACGTAATGTCATAAAAGAAAATTATAAGCGCACTTTATTTTTTAACTTTTCCCGTATAATACATAATTTATTTATTGGTGTTATCTATTTGCAACTATTTAATAATCAAGAGCTATACTAATAGCAAAACTCAGCAGTATGCAAATACTTTTCTCATCCACTGTAAATAACGTCTCCACGCGTAATACATATATTCTTTAAAAAAAATAATCCCACTTCTCTCCTTATAGAGATGGAAGTAAATCGAAATACGCACAAAAAAATATATATATGTGTATAATAATAAATCTACAATTTCTTGAGAATGTGAATGGCCTTCCGCGTTTATCAGGCGAACGCGAATGTCCGAAAATAATTCACGCCCTCAAACTGGCAGTGTTCGGAAAACCTGTTTTGCACGCGCAATTACAAACCCGTGTAAAGCAGGCATTATAAAAATCTTGATAATACTAAAACTGATGCTAGTTACTGGCATGTTACATAAATCACGACTGTTGTCGATCCGCAAAAGCATTACAGCTAACTTTCGTGACTTATTTATGATTGGCAAATAACTTATTTATCGAGAATGTAGCTCATATTACTCAACAATAATTTATTCAATCAAGTAACCAGAAACTAACGGCAGTTGTTATTACTAGACGATTAACTGAAAAATTTTTCTCATTATTGCATTGTAATGCTTTCGCATAAACCGGATTCTAGCAGTTGCTGAACTATAAATATCCTGAGAAAAAGGAATTAGATCTGTCGAAATATAACCATATCTGTTTTAATAAATCTAGTAAGCTCTGCAAATTGTTTCTATTTGGCCAGATCTAAAAAGATATAATCAGACCTTCAAAAATTTTTCATATAACATTAATTAATGCAATTTTATTGCTAAAATAAGTATTATTAATTAATATTATAATTCGCAATACAATACGACAAAATTACAATTAAAAAAAATGTTTCCTCATTTAAATTCGCGATAATTAATTATATCAAGTATTCATTCAGTATAAGCTGTACCACATCTAGTGCTGCTTGGTCTCTATGATCATCGGGAACGACTTTGATGATTCATAAACACTAAATATATATGTAGATATATAGATGACATATCTGGTCAATATACGCCATATGATTATATGCTTCATATGAGCATATATATATATATATAT
>NW_012130099.1:1208121-1214489 GCF_000143395.1 Atta cephalotes | reverse complement strand
ATCTGACCTGGCTGTGTATGAACATATCTGCGTGATCAGATTCGCGCAGATATGAGAAGTCTGTATATCTGAACATATCTAAATAGATATAATTTGATCTGCCAAGATATAATTTCAATTTGATCTGAAATCTTATTCTATATATGTCTACTGATAGCTGTCAGTGTCGTTGCGCAAATATTTCGTATAGTAAAAAAACTGCGCAGCTACATGGTGAGCACCGCGCGAGTCTATTATGCTAAGGGACTGGGATCCCCGGCAGATCCAAGAAATTCTCACGCGCTCATTGCTCCTCTTTGGTGGACTGGCAAACTATCAAGAATATTTGTTGATAAGAAAACTTATCAAACTGTCGTTCGGAACTGGCGTTAAATCATAAGTTCCATATATTTGTGTACAATCTGCATGAGCACCACGGACATACGTACAAGAAGTAGGCCTTGTCCCGATGTTGCGTCATTGAATGAATGAATAAAAAAAGCTGCGCAGCACTACTATTGGTAAGTGTACAGAATAGAGCCCTTGATCAGATCTAATCCTTTTTTCCCGAATGGAATATCGATTAGGAGAGTATCAATTACTTAACAATTACACCATTGTAGACGCAGCAGTCTACGCGAATGAATAAGTCTATTTGAACGGAATCGAAAGTCTGAGTGCAAAAACGAATTCATTTCTTCAACTATTTCCATATTTGAAAAAAAAAGAGGATAATAGTTTTCCAAATAGTAAATATTAAAGATATCAGCAAATAGCTTATAAATATTTTTTAAGTATTCTTGAATTAAACGTAAAGTCTATGTGAAATCTTTCAGTTTGTATCATATTTTCAGTGACAGAATAGCAAATAATTCCAGAAAGCTTGCAAAGACAGATTTTGAGCAAAGTGTGCTACCAATTTCTGATGGCTATTCTGTCGATAGAAGCAGAATTTGATCGCAATTAATGTCAGTCTGCTGACATTTTTTATCAAATCTGCTGCCAATCTGTCAATATTCTGCATTTTACTTACTGAGATCATTTTTTGAGTAACACATGGATTTCTTGCCTTTACTAATTGTAAATTTAATCAATTTGGTACGGTGTTTGGTTTTTACAACCAGATAATTTGAGTCATTTTTTCAAATCAGACCGTTCAGATATAGTACCAGTTATTCTCTCTATTAAATAATCAAGGAAGCAGAATCGGGGTGATGAACAAAGGCATCGATGTAATCGAGGATAAGTTGAAAGAATTCAGTAAATGGAAGGACTTCGTGAGGACTTAAGTCATCGTTTGCTCTCGCGAGTTTAGCATGCCTTGCCAGGTCCGGAAGCCCTTTGATCCTCCATCCGACCAGCTTGAAGTCTTTGGATTAGAGCGAAGAGATCCTCTTCGGGCACTGTGGATCCTGATTGAGTTTTTCCATTGGCTCTTCGATCTCTTTCCTCCTCGGCGTCTTGCAACGTTGATGCAGCCGGTAAAGGACTTCGTTGGTCTTCTAGACGCGAACTCTGAAAGCAAATACACAATCCTTTGTACGAGGTGTCCTTTCTGTCGGACAAAAGAAAAGATTCGAAACAATGCATAATAAAGTATGAGTAACGTGACAATTTCGACAGTTCAAATTTCAGCATCAAGTTAAATGTCGCTCGCGAGCCGTTGTCCTATTCAGACCTGTTTACTATTTGCTTTCTTCGGCTCTTCTTCTATCTGATTTTCTGGCAACATTATATTAGAAATTTCTTTGAAGAATCTTTCGTATGTTTCTGGTGGCGATTTTATCTATCTATCTGCATCCAGCTTTTTAAGTCTGCTTCGGCATCTGTGAACTGTTTGACTGCTTTACTGCATTCTTTGTCATTGGACATTCTTAATCATTTGGCCTACTGCTCTGTGACTGTTAAGACTGCATCTATTCTCTGGGGGCAGCTTTGGCGGCACAACTCAACGCATTTTGAGCTGCATTTGGCGGTGGTTGCATTATGAATTATTCGTGAAGTTAATTTTATTCAAATTAACTACATAAGATACATAAGATTGTTTGCTTTGTTTCTTTATCCTTATCTATACATTTCAAGTTAATTAACACTTGTATTGTTATTCTTTTCCTAATTTTTAAACGGTGTGTAAATATTATTATCCTTCACCCTAATCTTATCACTTTATTTTGCTATGATGTCCTCGTCACAATAAAGCAAACTTGGAGCTTCGGGTCGATCTGCTTGTTCCAAGTGTAAGAGATTTTTATGCTCATATACCACGCAGCTGTTTTTGCGGATAATGTTCCTCCTTCCCACTAACCGTAATTCTATAAATGTTAAAAATGCTGTTGATGGATTTTCTATGTCAATGTTGTGCGTACGCTCGCAGATCAGACTGATAGGGTGTCTGACACTTGGGTTTAGCTCGCTGGAGACTAGGCTTGGATCCATAGAGGCTAGACTCAATTCGATGGTGGTCTTGACAATAGATTGGAAGCTTTTTCTTCAAGGTTACATAGTCTCGAGGATGCTGTTGCTTCATCTGGTGATGTGAATTCGGCTATCGGTAGATTTACCACTGTGAGAGACGACGTCGAGGACTTCATTGAGAAGATCATTGGCCTTGAGGAACATTGTATCGTTCTTGAAAACTCCACTAAAGCGATCAATCGGTTTTTTTCATCATCGATTGTTGCTGGCCTAGAGTCTCGCATACGAAGTTTTGAGCTCTCACAGACTATGAGATCATCATTTTTGGTGTTCCAATCTTTCAAGGTGAAGATCATTTGGGTCTTCTGTCAGCTCTGGCCTCTAATCTGGATCTATCGATTTTGCCGGATGATATTGCTAACTTAGTAAGACTGGATAGGAGCTCTTTCATCTAGACCGCTTATCATTAGATTCATGATAATTAGATAAAAAGAAATGAGTGGCTTGCTGCAGCTTGTCGTAAACGCGAAATCATTGCGCGTGATAAAGAATTATGGCCTTCCGATAGAATCTCTATATACGATCTCTACTGCTTCCGAAAGATTTACTTTCTATCCTCTCCTTCTGATAGACTATCTCTTGTTTCCTTAAATTCTTTACCTATTTTAAACAACTCCATGCTTGCCTTTAAATACGTCGCGATCTGAAAATTTTCGCGTTGCATATATAAACATAAAATCTCTTACGCCTCATTTTGCATATGTAAAAGACTTAATCTCTCTTTGCAGACTTGATATACTAGCTCTTTCCGAGGCGTGACTTCGTAAGAGGGATGATTCGATTATCTATGTTATTAAAGATTACTATCTGCGCTTTGATAGGGCATACGGCTTAAGGAGTGGTGGTGTTGCCTTATATATAAGTAGTGCACTGCTTCACATCAATTTGCGCATCTCTCTCTTGTGAATTTCGCTATCGAGAATGTCAGTACATTTATACATCTTCATAAAAAGCGGATAGCGATTTCCTTTACTATTTAATCTATTCGTTGCTGATTTACCTTCTAGTTATCTCCTCTAGACCTTACATGTACTTATGTTGACGAAGTACTACTCTTCATATCTTTCAAATCCTCTGAAACTCTCTGCACGTTCACTAAATTATAACCTTCGACAAATCGTTGAATGATCGACATTGAATGGATTGCATTTAAACCCCAAATCTTCACTTTTAATTGCTGATTCTTCTACCTTATTTTCTCACCTTCCTGCTTTCGATATCTTTATTCAAAATGTTCTATTGACCTCCAGCACGACTATTAAAATTCTAGACTCACACATTCTCATCATGGTCATTTGAACACCATGTTGTTGCTAAATGCAGGCTTGCATATTCTCTTTAAATTACTATATCTTTTTCGTCACATTATATATCAGGTCTCTCAGAAACTACAAGTTACACAATCTCTAATAATATCTCTGTTGATTATGCCGACACTATATATCCTTGTCTCAAAAATCATCATCTTCATAAAATACAATTAATCCAAAATTCCTATCTTCGTTTTTATTATGATGTTAGAAAGTATGGTAATATTACTCCTTGCTTTTTCAGCGCTCTGAATATTTTCAAACGTTTCATTTATATTGCTTGATTTATAATGTTCTTCGCACCAATATTCCTAGATATCTTCGTGAACTAATCTGTTTTAACATTGATTCTCATTCAGGTGCTCTGCCTGATACTCGTTAGCAATACCAACGCTCATGTCCTACTCATCACAAATCTAAATTTCATAGCGCCTTCTCCTACACGGCAGAGAAATTTTATAATATATACCATCTGCTTTACGCTCTTTACAGTGGCTTTCTATATTTCGTTCTGAAATTACTCGATTGCGTCAAAATTTTAATGTCGGATCAACTGTTTTATACAATTTTTCTTGTTATTCTCTATGAATAGTATGTTATGTTATAACGTTTCTTTTTACTTCAATATTTTATTTTTGCAGTAATTTGCGTATTTATGTAATTGTAATATTAATTGTTTTGAATTTAATTTTTATAATTCACTTATTCTAATATATAAGTAATATATAAGTACGGCTTCAAATCAGCTGCTCAGCTGTCACCTATTGTAGTGTAACTGATACGTGATACCAAATAATACTATGTATTCTATCTAATGCATTTGTTAACAGTGCAATAAAGTTAATAATAATAATAATAATAATAATAATAATAATAATAATAATAATAATAATAATAATACATCCAAACCTGGCATCTGACAAGCATCTCGATAAAGGAATCATCCGAGTCTTGATTGGTATTCAGCCCTGGTAGATAGGGTAACGTCACTCTTTGCTCATCCATTCGTTTGCTTTGCATTCCAGCGATTAATTCCAGTAAATCCTCACCATCCCTAAAAATAAAATTGTCAAACATCCGTTAGACATTATAATATATTATCATAATAAGTCAATGACTAGCATCTATTCAAAAGAATAGAATATTTCACATACTTGTCATCCATGTCTGATACTTCTGGTGAAATCGTTCGGTATTTTGGATTGTGCTTTGTGTTGAGCGCGCAACGTTGATCATCCATTCTGCCTGATTGAAACCGGGATAGAAGATCGAAAAAGTTATCTTCCTCCTTTTGAGAAGGTTGCGACGCAACGTTGTCGTCTTTGTCCAACACGATTTCCGATTTATCTTTCTGCTTTGCATCAGGTGTGAGCTGATTAAATTGTTAGTTTTATTAACTTAATGAAATATGTACAATATATTTTATATAATAAAAATTTTAATTTTTTCATGTAATTTTTTATCAATTTTATTTCAATGTTGATATTTTAATATAAATTATTAATTGTACTTTTAAAATTAATAGATTTAAATTAATTTATTATTTCAGTATTGTTTCAATAATAGAAAATTTGTGCAAACCTTAATGAGATCAAGATTGTCCATACTTTGTCGCCTGAGTCTATATCTACAGGGCATGGTTGTCGGAACATTTGATGTCGCATTTGTTAATTTTTGGATGTTTAGATTTTCCTTGTTGTTCTCCTGTTGATTTTTTTCTAGACCGAGGATTTTTTGTAAGTCATCGACATTCATTTGCGCAGTAGCTTGGCCCATTTGATCTTCCAACTCTTTCGAAATGTGCAGATGCAAATTCGAGTAGTGCAGTGCTTTCTCATGATTGCCCATAGCGGCGTAAGCATTGCCCAGCGACCAGCAGGCGCGTCCTTCGCCGACGCGATCCTTCAATTGCTGGGCTATACTCAGATGCCACAAGTGGTACTCAATGGCTGCCGAGTAATCGCGCAGGAGAGTATACGTGTTTCCTAGAGAGTAACATGCTTGCGCCTCTACCTCGCGATCTCCCAATTCCTGTGCAAGAACTAAGGTTCTCCTAAACATTAAACAAAATTTTTAATTTTTGATAATTTTGCAAATTGCGGATTTATTTAAACTCTCTTTGTATAGCAATTCAAAAGCAACATGACTAAAATACATTCTCCTCAAAACTTTCCCGTTTCACTTTTTTACCTAAAATATTTTTTTCTAAAATTACAAATAGAAAAGGTTTTGAAAATGGGTCACCCTGTATAAGATATTTGTGTTTATCAGTGTAAAATCATTAGCAGCTTTCTAACATACTTATTTGCAGCAATAACATTAAATTACAATAACACAAATTAAATGTCCATTTAATTTATGATATTACTACTCCAGTTTTGATTTAAGACTGCGTTTTAAGAAATAATCAACTTTCAGTTAACTTGTACTGGAAATTGTACAAATTCACAAAAAATATTAATAGGTACGAAAAACTGCCTTGAATATAGCATTTGTCACTCATGTGTATTTAATCTCATCAGTCTATTTTCACTTAATATTGTAAAATATCTGTATTTTCATATCAAGCATCTCTCTCTCTTATATATATATATATATATATAT
>NW_012130099.1:1196503-1203667 GCF_000143395.1 Atta cephalotes | reverse complement strand
CTGAGTTCTATTCTTAAAAATTATATTATTAAAAATATTATCAAATCTTTTAGGATTTATTTTTTAGAATTAATTTTTTTTATAATTATGTAATTTAAATGCTTCATATCATTTTTGGACAGTAGTCATACTAGTACATACTTCTTGAACTTGGCGTCAGTTTTATTACAAATTATATACACACAGAAAATATTATTTTTATGGAATTATAATTTGGCACTAGATTTTGATATCAACTTATATACCTTTTATATAAATGATATACAGAGTATTCGATCATCCACAATCCGAGACACAATACAAGATTAAGTATTTTATCCCGAATCTAATAGTTATATTTTTTTATAAAAATGACTGTTTTTGCGAGGTAGCTATAAATAATACAAACATTCATTAAAAAATTTATAAAAATAATATTTATAAAAATGAATTATTTTTTCAGATTATTTATTAATGTGACTTTCTCAAAAATATTTGTATATAGTAAATGCAACTTCTGAATGGGAAAGAGTGGGAAATAATAGATAAAATGTTTTGTCAAAAACGATATTTGTAAGAATAATATAACAGATATAAGCTGTATTAACTTATTATTCATAATAGATATTTATTTTTTATAAGAATAACAGTATATACAATATTACACTAAATATACAGAAATGGCGTTATTAATATTAAAGATATTTCTTGATTTTTTTTCCTTGTTCCTAAAATTTTTATGCAAGAACTATACAATAGTTTTTAGAATAAAAATTCGATTTTTTATAAACAAAAGAATAACAAATTTTTTTACCAAAATCAAACTCTTTCTTTTATATGTCGTCATTTTCATAAATTTTATACAATTGATTCTAGTTCCTGCCATAGCAACATTTATAATAATTAATAAAAATAAAAAACTTTGATAATTTCAGATAATTTATAGAGGCTGAATTCCGCAATGAAGACATGCTTTTTAGACGGCCTTTAATTTTCTTTCGGTTGCCATTTTGAGTCATTATAATGCACCTTTTTGTAAATAAAAAAAATTTTTTTGCTGTCTAATAATTTTAAGCAAAAACATTTTCTTTAAAAAAAATCATGAAAGTAGAATTTTACAGCCAGCAAAGATAAAAGATTTCTTAAATATTAAGGCAGAAAGAAGGCCATAGTTTTCCTAGGAAAAAAGAAATAAAGTAGCCAGGAGATGTTGGAAAAAAATAAGAGAGAAAGAGCGATAAGAGGGGAAACGTGATCCATATGAGAGAAAGAAAAGTAGGAATTTTTTCTCCATCTCACATAACTTTACTCTTTTCTTGAAAAGAAAAGTCTGCCTTTCTTCTTCCATACGGATAATTTTTTTCCTTTTTCTCTTTCTCTTGTCTCCTTTCAATATCTAGCTATCTCTTTCCTTCTCTTTTTATCAAAAAATAATTTAACCTCCATGCTCTCCTTAGTTCTTTGTAACTCCTTTCTTAGCATGCATTTAGAATCCATCGCTCCTAATAGTTACTTCAATTAATCTTTTCTGTATTTTTTTCTATTACTTCGCTTTTTATCCACTCCAATACATTCACTTCATATCCTTCCATTTCTCGCCAAACTAAAGCATTGAATAAGCAGACTCTTTCCTTCTCTCCAAATCTTTTTTTTTATCTTTGACATTTGACCATCACTACAAAGAAAACCTTAAAAGTATTCATTGAGTTTTCAATATTATAAATTTTTTTGGTGATTCTGAAAAAAATATACTTGTCATGGCGTTTATCAACTTGGCTTTATTTTCGAGTTATAACTTTTTGAAAATCCGAAAAATTTAAATCGCGCTTGTTCTTCAACAAGAATTTTACAAGGGAAAACTTTTTCTAAATAAATGGAACATTTTAAGATATTGTTGTCTAAAAAGCACATGTCGGTAATAGTTTTTATGTGCAAAACTAACTTTTTAATCATTTAGAAAGGCTTGAATATTTTTTTGTAGGTAATATGATATCAATATACTAAAGAAGTAACAAACACAACATAACCATATCTTAAAAAAGAAAAAATTAGCCGAACCTCGAACGCGAACCCGATTTATCTCTAGCGATCATTCAATTTTTTTTTCAGATTTTCAAAAATGTATAACTCGAAAACAAAATCGCATGTTGATAAAAACCGTGACACATATATATATTTTTTGATCTCAAGCATTACCAAAAAAATCGGTTTCGAAAAACTCAATAAACATTTCTGAGATAAATTTCTCGTTGTAAGACATGATCCGAATCCATTCTATCATCCATGTTCAGCTTTCTTATTTTTTTTTCAAATTTCCTCTTCTCTCAATACATAATCCAAAATCATCTCTCCCTGTCTTCCTGCGATTGTCCATTCATCTCTCTCGTAGTTTTTACCGTTTATTGAAAATGTAAATACTATCTTACTAATTCCGGTCTATTTATTAAATATCTATCTCAATTTAATTCCCCAATGCATTAAAATCTCTACATTTTGTCTTAATAAAAAGCTTGTACATTTCTTAGTTAATATTTCCAGACAAAGAAAACTTTTTAGTAACAACATTCCTATGATACGCAGCAATACTTTTTTTGTTATATTTATTTTAAAGAAAGACAATTTGCAGCTTTTTTTGACAGTAATGTAATATGAATTTTTCTAATAAAGAGTGGACATTTTTTTTTACATAATACAAAAATAATTTTTTAACAAAGAAGTATTAGACACAGATTGATTCATTATTAATCGTTTATGCCTTATTATCAAATTCCTGAAATAGTTCTATTACACGACTGTATACTAAAGTATTAACATTCATGGCTATTATAAAATCCAAATGAGTAAATGATTTTTGTTCCTCCAGTAGGACAACATTCGGCAAACGTTTGTACAATTCGAAGATAGTCTAGGAACAAAAATATGGAAGATACAATTAGTAATAATAATTTGAGAAAATAATTAATTCTTAGAGATTATTTTCATATATAAATAGTAAATACTATAAGTTGAAGAAACAAAATTTTGACCGTAAATACAATATGTATGTATAGTATGCGTAATTTATAAAATTTTCAGTCGTATCTGGAATAAATTAATTTAATAAAAAAGAATATATATAATATATATAAGAATATATAATATAAGAATATATAATATATATTATTTGAAACGTGCGACTTGACTGATCTTGGCTTTCTTTTGTGTATTATAAGATTTTGTTTCTTTTTTCAATTTATATTTTTTAATCAAAAGATATTATTATATAAAAGACAAAGTATCTTACCGATTTTAAAGCAACCAAATCATTACCGCCGTAAAATATAGCTACGGGCGCTTTAATTTTTTCAACATCATATATTATGGGTGTGACCTGTTTATAATGCTTATAATTGCCGATATATCCATAGTCATAAGCTTGAAATTTCTCTGCAACAATAAGTATTAATTATCTACATAAATATAGAATTAAAATTAAAAGATGTTGACAAATCTTGAATTGATATTTTATGTTTATTTAAGTTTCGCTTATAAAATAAAATATTACATAATAGAGCAACGTGCTTAAAAAAAATTTACTATATTGGAATACCAATATATACACTAAGAAAAAAATAAACTCAAATCAAAGAAAATGTGATTTTCAAAAATTGTTTTTATTCTATTCAAGTAAATATTTAATAACATTTCTAATAAATTATTTATTGTAAATAATATTTATTGAAGTGAGAAATATTTTCTTAAAATTTTCTATTTTTCATTTTTAAATATATAAATTTTAATTTAAAAATATATTTTCCAAATTTACTGTTTTATTTTATTAATTTATAAAAATTAATTTTTTGGACTTAATATGTGGAGGATAAAAAAATATTTCATTAAAACAAAATTTAAATTTCTTATTAAAAGAAAACAAATTTTCTAGATTAAGAAATCATCAATTTTATTAGAATTAGTAAACCATTTATTCACAAAAAACAATTATTTGTCTCAAAAATTGCAACGAGTTATTTAAATATATCGTGCTCAGTTAATAATTATATTTAAAATTTTAAATATAATAAATATATTTTTAAAATCGATAAATACTTCTTGTAATTAAAGAATGCAATTGAAAAAAATATTTTCATTAAAAAAATCAATATTGTAATTTAATAATTAATTTTCTCCGATTAAACAATTTTATTAACATGTATTAAAAAATATATTTTTTCTGACTTCGCATAATTGTTAATCTATTCTTACAGAATTTTATTAATCTTCGGTTTTATGTTTATTTTATATCAATACATATATAATATGAATATTGATAACTTACATATAAAATTTAAAAAATATATTTTGATAAGAGCAATAAAAATAGATCAATAATTAGGAAGTGCACTCTTCATAAGTTTCTTGCAAACATGTGACAGTCTCGGGGCCTAAACAATAGAACGTCATATGTATAGAGATTACCGGCTAAGCAGAGAAGTTATGATAAGCGTAGCCCTAAAAAATCGTCTGAAATGTACAAATTCTGCGCAATTACATTAAATAATACTCTTAGTACAATGAAAAATATATAATTTAAATTGAAAGTATACTTTCAACTTGGGATAAGCAAATCTTTATTTGCTTTCTATAAGCATCTCAAAATTTAAAATAATATTTTTTTGTAGTAAATATAGTGTAACTTTAATTTCAAATTATATTTTCTTGCCATTAGTTTACGATAATAATATAAATTCTTTTCAGTCAATTATTTTTCTAAGTTCGATAAGTATATTTACAGAAATGTTCATTAAATTCGAAATAATGTTTCCTTACTATCAAAAAATAAAATATTTCTTTTTTGGTTTTAATAAAATTATACTCCAGATTATATACATTGTTTATGGAATTAAAACAAATATTTTCTTTATATTAAAAACCAGTTTCTTTTCATAAGAATATATTTACTTACAACATTGAAAAAGATATTCAAGGAAATATTTACTTATAAGGAATATTTATATAATTATTATAAAAAAATATATATTTCTATGTTTAACATAAAGTTTTTTATTTTCAAAATAATATTTCCTCACCATCAGCAAATAAAATAATTCTTTTTGTCCGTTTTAATAAAACTTTACTCCAAACACTGTTTATAAAACCGAAAGAAATATTTATATTAAATTTATATTAAAAAAGTTTTTCTCTGTAAGAATGCATTTACTTGTAACAATTGTATCATAATGTCTTTAAATATTGTATTAAAGTATAAGAAAATATTTACTTATATGGAATGTAAATACACATTTGTTATAAAAATATATGTTTATGTTTGATATAAAATTGTTTGTTATAATAACATATTGTTACAATAGAAATAAATATTTCTGATTTATAAATAATAATGACTTCATTAAAAAGAAATATTTTTTAAATATGAGCCAATATTTTCTTGTCATAAAGAGATGCAACATTTTTATAATAAGAAAAAATTTCCTCGGAAATATACAAAACAACTACTTACTTGAATCAAATAATATTTCCTTGAATATACAAAATTTTTTTTCAGTATATATTTAATAAAGATAAAACAGTAAAAATATAACTGATAATATTAAAAAACATTTTAGATATGCATTAATCGCATATTTCTTTTTTTATAATTGACATAACAGTTTATATTGCGATATGTTTGAAAGAAAAAGGAATACTCACTTGTAATAATATTTTGATTATAATGAAATAATGTTTGCACGGAACTGCCAGCCGGATAATTCGATAATATTTCCGGAAATATTGTCTGCAACAAATGGCTTTATTAGAAACGATTTGTTGTATATATAAAATATATGTATATTAAAATATATGTATATTAAAATTTAAGAATTATTGTATGATTTTTAATAATTTTCTAATTTTAGTCTTTAAAAAAATATAAAAACAGTGTAACTAGCAAAATTATGCTAAATTATACATGTATAATGTACAATATTTAATTGCGATGGATTAGCTCCAAACAACAGAAACACTGATGCAACGCAAACAGCCTGAGTAATTGTGTTATCTGCACACAGTGTTCTTCCCATCATAATGCTCGTTGATGTTAAGGAGAATACTTCATATATTTCATTGAAATCTAAAATTTCCTAATAA
This sequence comes from Atta cephalotes, assembly GCF_000143395.1. Taxonomy (NCBI): domain Eukaryota; kingdom Metazoa; phylum Arthropoda; class Insecta; order Hymenoptera; family Formicidae; genus Atta; species Atta cephalotes. Next base: position 1,197,562 of record NW_012130099.1, on the reverse strand, counting down.
ATAAATATAAACGTAAATATAAAGAATGTAATGAAAAATAGTCTTTATTACAATAGAATCAGATATCAAATATTATATGTATAATACAAAGAAAAAAATATTAAAATAATTATGCATCAAAAAGAAACTGTATTAGACCTATAAAAATTTAAATATTTACTTAATTTAAATACATATATAACCATTATTCTCTACAAAGTGATTTCCTTCTATATATTCATACAGCAATTTTATCGTCTCCGCAAAAATTCTCAAAAGACAACATTTTTAATATTATTAAAAACATTTAAATTGAATCAAAAGGTGCTTAACAAGATTCAAAACAAAAATTTTCAAAGAAAATTTCGTTTCACGCGAAAGCAACAGGATCGCTATAAATGTAGAAGGAAATTATTTGGAAGGAAATAAAGGCCAGATTTAAATTAGATAAATATTCAAATTTTTGTACATTTAGTTCGGTTTTCATTGATCTATGTATATTAACTACTAAAATGTACAATTAATGATAAAATGATAACATAATGAGTCAATATACAATTATTAAAATGCACAAATATATAATATAGGTATACACGATAATTAATTTGTACGGTGTAATCTCATTTCATTGTACATTTTAGTTTAAGTTAAAACTTCTTTAAATACTAAATAATAGTTTGTAATATTCACAACAAAAATAAAATATAATATAATAAATATTAAATATAAAACAATTTTAGATACGTATATTATATAAATAGATGTGTAATAGATTTCAATTAATTTCATGTTAATTTTATTTCTAATATTGTGCAATATTTAATATGCCGTTTTTAAATATGAATTTATTGCTAATTTATTAATTTAACTTCATATTATTAATTTATTAACTTTTATTATTGCTTTTATTTATAAAAAATATTTACTCTTAATCAATTTACTTATTATTATTTATTATAGTTTATGTGAAATTTTATTAGTTTACATTAATAATAAATATAATAATAAAATAATGTTGCTAATAAAAATTATTTTCTTATTAAGATCATACATTGTTAATGCAATACTTATATATAATAC
>NW_012130099.1:1192347-1196483 GCF_000143395.1 Atta cephalotes | reverse complement strand
CTAATATTGTGTACCATATTAGCAACATACTGTATCATAGGAGATACTTCATTCCAAAAAGCGATTGGAGCAAGGCAGACTGCCAACTTTATTTTTGCATTGTATTCGGGTTTCATAGACAAAAGAACGAATAATACAGTAGTTCCCATCGAAATACCGACGAAATGCAGGCTTTTTTGTTTTGTATAATCAAGTACATAATCGATCATAGTCGGTAGATCTCTCGTTCCTATCTCATGAAAGCTAAACAATAAAAATAAATTCCAATATTTTCTCTTCTATTACTTTTGTTATGCTGCAAAATATCGAATATTTGTTACAAATTTTTTAACTCAATTATGATCAATTTTTTGAAATAAAAATATTTGAACCGCACGCACGCACGCACAGTATTTCAAATTTTTATATTTTTTATTAAGAAAAAATCGATTTTAATTTAAAATAGAAATCGTAGAAGAAGCCTTGCGAAGGATAACTCTAGTATATACGCAACTACTGTTACGTGCCTTTAGTGTTATGATTTCAATTTTTTTATTGGTAATATTAATGAAATTATTGTGAATTAAATTGATTTGTCACTGTAAGATAGCGTCATCATAAATTATAATCTACACAAAATGACTTGTAGAGCGCATAAAAGAGTGATCATTATATGATACATAAGCGTAGAAGAATAATAAAGTATGTTGTATAACAAAATACAAGTGCTTTGCTTTCTCTTTACTTAATTTATTCTCTTTATATATCCTTGTGTGTTTGGGATATATGGCATTTTTAGCGGAATTTATGCCCAAAGCATACAAAATACGCAGATTGGGTTCAGTGAAATAAATTAAATACAATAAACATTACATGAAATATGTACCTCATATTATAACACTTGTAATATATATAGGAAGATTGTTAATTATTACCATATATCTATTACTTCATATACATTTATCATTCTTATTCCTTAATAAAACTTTATAAACAGATTTTATAAGTTATTGTGTCTTATTAATAAGCATTATTCGTAAATTTTTCATGAGTCGTACCAGAAAAGATTCAGTATCAACTTCATAATGTGAAACAGGTCGGTATTCATAGTCAATTCTTACATTTAAGATTGTTTTAAGTCAATCTTAAGATATCGTAATCCGAGGATTGTATTAATATCTTAAGACATTATATTTAAGATTGTAAAATAAAAACGAACTATGAACTATGAACTCGCTTCATGTTTCGCTTTTCACAGTTGTAGATCTTGCGGAAGAAATAGAGAAACAACAGAGAGCGCTAATTTTAGAAAGAGATGCTTGCAAACTGAGCAGTCTGAGCGCATCATGTAATCCTTTCATCATGCTCTGGCTACTTGTGCTATCGCATCTGAAGTAACGGATATGTAAAAGGACAGAGGACAACATTTTGATGAGGCCCATTAATGAGAGCTCGACTAGAAGGAGTCCATGAGGTGGGACGAGCGTAATGTATTGTAAAGCCGCCGATTTTTAGATTAGAGGGATCATGTATCCGCGATAATAGTATCCAGTTTCGTTTAGTCTTGTATTTTTGAGCGCGCAGTGCGTAATCGTCCATCCCGCCCGATGTTGTATTAATTCCGTTAATTTCGAGTCAATTGTTTATACATCCGTCGTAGCCACAGCCAAGTCATTCTGTATCGTATTGTTGCGTCACAATTTTGTATCTTAAAGTCGAAAGTCGAAAGTGTATTAGATTCCATATAATATTCTCGTATGTTTCAGAATTTCTGTCGTAACAATTCTTGTTATTCTCGCGAACTCGAGATTTGTTTATGCGTTAAGCACAGTCGACTACCACTGTAATCGTCGCTTTACGATTAATTTTCTTAACTACGATATCAACATATACTGTTCGTAGAATTAGTTTCATATTTGGAGCTCGTATCGTCGAAAGAGAAATCTTTTTATCTAATATCGTGTGTCGAGAACGAGAGTTTGGAGGGGTTATAATGTCTTATTAACGTTTTGTATAACGCATAATCATTAATTTTTTAGCGTGTACGAAATATTTTAAACGATTGAGAGAACATATTTATCAGATTGTTACAAATTCTGCATACTTTATTGCTATATTGCCCTGCTCGTTCTTCAAAATATTCTCTGTTCCCGGTTACGAACCCCATCTACTATTACCGTAACTGAGCAATCGGTTATTAGAGCCGTCAGTATTCGCGATTCTGTAGAAATCTTTATATTTTGAGCACAAATTTTGTAAATTTCGCGAAAGAGGCATACTCTCTCGTGCCTGGCTCTCAATTATCAGTGTTGAGATTGAGAGCATTTTAAATTGGTGAGATCAGTTGATGCATTGTTTACTTTGAATATCAAATTGTTATTTGCGAAAATAGTAATGTAGAATATTAATCGCAACAACGAAGTTGTATTCATGAGTGCGGTCGTCGTTAAAAATAATTAAAATAACAAGACATCGAAATTAATAAAAAAAATTCTATATAAAAATAAGTATAGTACTTATAAAATAATTTTACCTAAATTGCCAAAACTCTTTATTTCGTGGAGATAATTTGACATGTGATCTGCTATAAGAACTTCCTCTGACATTTCCAAGCCATACATCATATCCTTTATCAGCTAATAAAAATGCTGTAACATAAGATAATTAATGATATATAATTAATTCCCTTATATTATTATTTGTACATCTATTAATAGTAATAATTTCTGATAAAGATATTTTCCTCTTTATCAGTATATTTATCCTGATAATGTCCTATTAAATATTTTTTTATTTATTATAATGAATATATTATTTGTTTTCTTAGAATTTAAGATATTTTGTTAATGTTTTTTTTAACTAAAGCTTCTTTAATTCATTTCACATACATGATCATATATGTTCATGATTATACTTTCCCAGACTTAAAACTCAAAAAGTATTTAATAAAAAAAATATTTTATTAGTGCTTTGAAAAAAAGTAAAAAGTCTCGAGATAAGTTATGAGAATATGCTATGACAAATGAGTGTAAAAAATTTAATGTGACTTTGTTCTGACCTTATTAAGTGGTAAAAGTTTTGACATAATGAAGTCATAGTTGAAGTAAAATTGTAATTCCGATCTAAGAGAGTTCGTTTTTTTTTTGCAGCACTGTACGATATCATAAAACTGATGTCATATAACGAGTGCTTAAATATCAATGGTAATTACGTTGAGAAATAATTTAAGATTCAAATTAATAAGAGTTTAATGATTATCTTATCTTTTATTTTATTTTCCTATGAAAGAGAAATTTATTTTTGAGATGTCCCTCGTAATAACCAATACATCATGTATTGACAATCACTTACCAAGATCTTTGCCAGCACCTATCAATACCCAACAATCGGATGTGCCAAAGAGACCAGTTTGAAGAAACACAACTTTTCCTGTCTGACCTTTAAATAGAGGACTTCCTGTTATTCTATGTATCACCAAATTGTAACCATCTTCCGTTGTAACGTAATGTTCCTCAGCAGTGTAACCATATTTCTCTACCATACCGAGCTGCATAGAATGTTAACTTAACTAACTTAACATATAGAATGTTAAAGAAAAGTTCAAAATTTTTCAATAATCTGATTCAATATTTTACACGTAACACATTTTTTTTATAATAAATCATAAATTAATAAAAAGACGTTTCTTATGCAAAAGAGGCAACATTTTAAATTGAAATGCAATTAATTTGCATTTCCAAAACAAAAGTTTTTATCTGTTATAAAAATTAATTTCTTAACTAATTAATTTTTTATCTACATTAGTCGAACTTTTCTAATTTAGTTTTATTATCAATCTCAAAATCTTTTTTGAAACATTCTATAATACAGAATAGAAGTATAATTATATATATAGTAAAACATTTTTTTTAGAAATAAAGTTTTGTTTTGTATAAACAATTAATAAGATTGAAAACAAAACCGTTTATGTTATATACATTACTTTAAATACAAAGAGCCACTACGATCTGAATAAAAAGTTAAGATATTGAACTATTATATATATTTATATAAATGAATTAATTTCAGAAATGATAGTTGCCTGCCGATATGGTTGTCGGACTTTCAACGCAATCAATCTGAAATATTAATAATCCCCCTAAATTTCCCAAATTAAT
>NW_012130099.1:1182288-1191897 GCF_000143395.1 Atta cephalotes | reverse complement strand
AAAAAACTGTAATAAACTTATTGCGAAAAATATTGCCTCGGCCGGGAGTCGAACCTGGATCTCTTGCATTCCGTGCGAGACAATCATATCGGCACGCAATTATCATTTCTGAAATTAATTCATTTATATGAATATACATAATAGTTTAATATCTTAACAGTTTAATATCTTCAGACCGTAGTGGCGCTTCGTATTTAAAATAATGTATTAAACAATTAATCTTCTAATTGCGCTATTATTTTCCTAAGTATATTTTTAATGGGATGAAATATGAAAAAACAAACTCGCACTTACAAAATCCAAAGTAGTTACGTTATTCGTTGTTGTTCTAATGTCTTCTGGCTTCCTTACTCTCACTACATCAGGATCCTTAGGAAATATATAGTTGAGTATTAATTTCTGAATGGATATCGACTGTCCATGGACATTTAGTTTTGGTTCCAGCAACATTACAGTAAATATAAATACGAAGGAAGCAAATTTCATTCCCATTGTCATTATTACTGTCCGCGATTGTAAACTACGATTGGTAAGTACTGACAATATTATTTGATATAAGTTTTATGTGTGTGTGTGTGTGTCTTCAAGAAACCTATAAATGCAATGATATTAGTTCTTATTTTTGTTTTTTTCGTTGTTTTTAAAAAATATAAATATCAAAAAATTTATTAAATTTTAGATTATTTTTTCAATTTTTTATTATGAAATACTTAATAATTAAATGATAAATTTATTAGAATTTATAAGATTTATTGAACTTATTTAAAAAGTTCTGAAAATTTGTTATTTGTTTAACTGAATAAAATTTACTTTTTAAAAAGTAAAAGTAAAACTTTAATTTCGATTATTATTAAATTAATCTAATAAAATCATTTAAAGAAAGACTTATTTTATTCATCGATTATCGACTAAAATCAATCGATATCTATGATATCATTAATTTACGATGTAACTCAAATCAAATAACATAAAATCAATTTTTAGAGTCAATATTTTCTCAAAATTAATTCTCTTGTATAAATTGTTTTATGACTTCTAATTTTTATGACTATTCCACAAACAGTTTATATTATAATCCTATAAATTTTATTTTTTATGTACATATCTACATATTATTCACGTATATACATATATGCAGAAACACAGTCTTACAATGACAATCGGACATTACGTAACACATATGAAATCTCAAGTCTATGTGCAATTTCACAATATTTCACTGACACATTCAATCAATGTTCAAACAACAATCGACTTTTATTTAAAAAAATCGATCAAACTTCTAATACTGAATAATCAGTTACATCAAATAAACTTTGTTCATTTAGCTAGTATTTTTCGTTCATTGTTGCTGCTGATATGTAACAAATGTTGCAAATTGACAAATAATTTATCTATTCGACTATATCTGTTCTCTTGTATTTGTTAATACAGATATTAATACTTTGCAGTTCACGTGTACGTATACACAGTTACACTATCTGTAACAAACTGTGACTACGAACGAATCCGCACATTTTTTAAAGGCGGCTTCAGACATGGCTAACATACGTACATGCATAACTTTACAAATATTGGTCGCTAAATATTGGTTTATATTCCGTGTAGATTGCATCATGTAGATTGCATGTCATGTATGTAATATTTGCTAATATTGGCATATATTGGCCATGAATAAAAGCTATCTTTACCATAAAGATACGTTGTTTAAATATGTTCACATTGTGCTATTTAATAATGTAAATGTAATTGTTTTTACGATGCCAAGCAAATTTGATGTATATTTTTATATCTATAACAATTGTATGCAATAATAGGTGTACATATGTCGATAAAATCCATGTTTTTTTTTTTTAGGACGATATTTTACCGATAGACTGCAAAGTATTAACCTTTTATTGTTTAATAAAATGGAGAGGCAAAGTAAATTAGAAATAATAATTACATACAATTCTACATAATGACATTTTGGTTTAAGCAAATTTATCCATCGATTGAAGTTGCTTTATATCTCGTGAATAGTTGAAAAACGTGTTCAAAAATTAACAAGCTATGCAAGGAATAAAAACAGATTTTAAAAACGAGTAACAGATATTAACTATGAATAAAATTTGACAGTTTATTTCGAAGTATATATAGGTATGATATTTAATTGAAACTTCTAAAAATTATATTATACACTCACACTCTTAAAAAAAAGCGATACAATTTAAAGATTTAGGAAAAACTTACTGAATTTTAAATAAGTTGTAAATAATGAAGATAAAAATATTAATAAAAATACAAAACAAAGCTTCAAATATTCACTTTCGAAATATTTGAAGGGTAATTATGCTTGACCATTTTATTTTAACAAAATGGTGGATGATAAAGTGAGAAAATGTAAAATTGTTTGTAATGAGAAGTTTTTGCGATGATGCATGGCATGAATTAGATGTCGCAACCCAATGGGACAAAATCCACATAAGAGAAAGGAGGAGAGAAAGAAAGACTTTAAAACTTTTCAAATTCAAATTTGGTCAAATTTGAAAAAATGCTTTTTTAATTAAATTTGGAATAATTCAGCAGAAAATTGCATCTAACTCGGTAACGATGCATTTTAAAGGTAACACTGACCAATCAGAATTGCATCTTGTAAATTCGGATCTTCGATTATCAATTTTGCATTTTCTCACTTTGTCACCTGCCATTTAAAAAAAATGATAGAACATTTGATTGTTATTCAAATAATCTTAAAGTAGACATTTGAAACTTCACTTTGCAATTTTATTCATATTTTTATCTTCATTAATTAATAAATTAAAGTTATGAATAATCATAAAATTTAGAAAAAATTTACCAAATTTCAAATAATTGAAATTTGATAAATTTTTCTTAAATTTTTAATGTATCGCTTTTTTAAAGTGAGTGTACGTTAAAATTTTTTACGTATACATACATAATTATACATGAAAACTTTATATACAAAATTGAATTTTTGTATGCTAATTGCTTTATAATTTTTTATACTATATTAATATTATTTATTGTAAACTTAAAAAATTGTAATTGATATTATTTCAATTTATTTACACAAAAATAAATTAATTATATATTAATTAATAAATTAATTTCTCTTATATACAAAATAATTTTTACATCTGTTTGTATATTATATCAATGTATATATGATTCACATATTTAATTACATATCATCTGAATGCGTCAAATATAAAGAAGGTAAAATATAAGCTAACGAGTACAGCGCAGTTAATATTGCGCAAATAATAGTCTACAAACTTTTAATATTTTAATATTAAAAGAAGGTAATGACATTACACGTTTCAAAGAAACGTCTCTTTGGAATCATCCTCATCACATATGTTGCAATTTTGATATATTTCTTTTCAGTCCAGCAAGAATAAATCATTCGCAGATTGTCGAATTTGAAGTGGCATCTTTCTAATAAACAAATAAATTAGATAATCTATGACGTTCTTTGACTCACTTTGGTCTATGTATAAACTATAGTAACACGTTTAATATATGACAAGGTATCGTTAAGTAATGAGTGTGTCATTTTATCCCGCATGTCACCTGGACTGCTATTGCAATGCGCTCTCTCATTGTCAGCCGATTGGATGACTTCTGTAACGCACTTTTTATTGGATTAGAAGTTTTATTACAAATGATTTAGAAATTCATAAATTATCTTTCTTTTGTCGCAAATCTTTAAATTTTTTAATTTATCATATAAATTAATTTGTTTTTCAACATATCTGGTTAGATATCTTTGAATTGATAAAATAGATTTCTCACTAATTTTTACAGTACAAACTTACCTTTTTTGAAAAGGTAAGTTTATTCCCGCCACGTCTACCGTGTTGTTGACACACGAGTGAATAACGAGACAAGCATAACAAACGTGAATACGGAAAACGTGATAAGGAAATACATAATCAATAGACCGAACTATAATAATAATTAAAGCCAAAGCGTTCCAAATTAATGCAAAAATGAATCAACAGATATCCTCATCAGAGGAGGACATAGAACGTGAGAAAGAAATTCTCATGACAACTATAGAGGAACAACTGCATGAAAAAGAACTGTTAGAAAGAAAAGGTCATTTAGAACAAATGCGAGAGATATTAAGGTAGCTACAGGCAATACCAACGAATAAAAAAACGATTCGAATTTCGCCAAACTTTAAATGACCTTAAACGCAGAAATTAATAAAAAGCTAAAATAAGATGAAAAATTCATACAAAAAGCGAAACATCTACAGAATTTAACAACAGTTCGCAATAAGAAAGATAAAGTACTAAGTGACGGTAATCCACGTCCATCAACAAGCACTGCTGAACAGCAAATTGTAGATTCATCAACAAAAGAGAAAACTATCAAACGATCAGCATCAAAAGCAGAAATTAATAGACCAGATGATAAAGTAAACACATCCGCGAGTGACACATCACTAATGTGTAATCAGTAAATAAGCAAATACTCGAAGCCAAGATTCGAATGAGAGTAGCAGGCAGATTTGTCTTGAACATAACAGTTTCTGTAAGTAAAAATACAAATTTACTGGATGTTCTTATGTTGACGCATCTTGTCCCTGAAACCGAATTCTGCTTCATGCATAAACTTGATTTCTCAGGATCCAAAAAGACAGTCAGACGAGCGAGTCGTCGGTACAGCGAGATGCAATACAAAAGGATAAGAGCAGCAATCGATAAACCAGATGAGTTCAGAAAACGCCTTCCCAAATAATAAAACAGATATCAAATGTGTCGTCAATGAGTCATTACATTACAATAACATATTAATTAATATATTCTTTTATAAGTTACAAGATTCTTTATTGATTTATTAAGATACATAACATTATATATTAACATTATTATGTATTATTATTAACGATACTATTCTCAAGTCAAGCTATACATTTGACACATTATTTAACAATATTTTATACGTATATATGTCTTTACTTTAGTAACTGCTCTAATAGTTAGTAACTGCATTCATGATCAATTATGAATAAACGCTATTTCAGTCACATTGACATGGTATACATGTGAATTTTGTTATATTCACTTATTTCTTTTACATATTATTTGTTTACGTTCACTATATTATTAAAACAGATTTAATTATGTCAATAATATAAATTATTTACTTATTATTAAACAGTATATTTACCTCTAGTACACAATTACGAACACTATAATAAAATAAAACGTATATTTTTTTAAAGCAACTTCTCTCTTGAATGGATCGCGTAACCTATGTTCGAGGTCAAATTTCTACCAAGTGGAACGAGCACCTAATTCGGCACGACTAGAAATCTTTAAATAATATTAAAAAAACAAACATTTTAATACCAAAGAAACTCGCATAAATTTTATGGAAATTGAATTTCGAATTGTCTGAAAATCTGATATGTTATAGATCTTATCATCTTATAAAAAGTCTCCACAGGCACGACTTCCTGTAATGAACCGTTTAACTTTTACGAGGCGCCATTTTTCGAAACAGGTTATTAATACTACAATTTCTTATTTTCAACGACATTCCTACATCATTATTTGCACTTTCTATGTATATTTTTAAGTAAAATGTTATAAGGATAATATTGATCTGATTTGTTTCTCACAAACTGGGATGCTTTCGATTATTGTGAGTTTTGTATTACAAGATTCAATAGAAAAATGAATTTTTATTATTAAAAAAATATAATTTTCTTGCAAGAAAGAAATATTTAACTGATAAGAACTAATTGTATGAGTAGTTTATGAAAACTTAATTATGAAAACAATTGTTGTGAAAAGTAGCTCTAAAAAGAGCTGTTTGTAAGAGTAGTTGTGAAAACAATTGAATTAAAGAGTAGCTCTGAAAAGAATTAGGTCGCAGAAGTTCAAACATAATCTCGGGACGCACACAAAGATTCGCTGTGTACAAACCAGATGTTCGCTGAAATGAGATAGCAAATTTTTGATTGGTGCACCGTCTATTCAATGTAAACAAAGTGTGCAGCCGTTTTTCGAGCATGCCTTATAATCGTGCCCAAAATTCTGAGCCCTAGACATGAAGCGAATCACAGCGTTGACTTAAACCTCAAAAATCAAATTTCCAACTTCGATCAATAATATTGATTTAATTGTTGTTCACAAAAAATAAATTGCTTTGTCATTATCATTTTCTAGCTTATCAAATAATTATCAAATACCACAATTTCATTTCCGTTCGATCTCCTTTTGTTAAATATTTAAGTTATAAAAATGGAGATCGTAATAAATCGAAATCGAATAAATCGTTTTTTCATTATAATTTCCTTTTAGTTTAGTTAGCAATTAACCTGTATTATTATTACCGATCCTGTTTTGAAATGAAAAAACCGACCGAGACACTATCGTAGTACAGATCGCAGATCATGCATATCATTAGCGTAAAGAATGTCAGAAGTCAGAAGGATATCAAAGGAATGTGGTCGACGATGACGACGATCTTAATCTGATGAAAAGTTACAGATCTGGATTTTGCGTCAATATAGAGTATGTAGAGAAAAAAATCAAAGTAAAAGCGATTGTATAATACAATCGGAGTGTAAGCTATCGATTAAGTTATATTTAAAACTCAATCGAAACAGCCGATCTGATAATCTCGATCTGCAACTTACTCGCCGCGTAAAGGAGATACGATAATCTCTCGCGCTATGCTTAGTGCTGAGCCACTACCGTGTCTTCAGATAAGAAACGTTTCTTATAAATTAAAATTTATTGTGGACTTATTTAATTACTGAGATTAATTTGTTACCCAAAATTTCCATGCATATTTTTCGATCTCTTGAGAAACCTGTCACTTCAGATTCGGCAATCTGCGAATGACTTTATCCGTTTTCAACAAAGATCCAATTAAGACTCAATCCTAACTAGATTGAAGAGAAATATGTTAAAATTATATTGTATCATTTGTGAGGATGACTCTAAAGAGAAATGTTCAATGTCATCTTCATCTTATATTAAAACAGTAAGTAAAAGTTTTTAGATTATTATTTGTTAACCACTTATTGTTAACCACGTTGTACTCTCATTAACACATATTTTTTATCGTTTTTAATTGTGAGTCCATACTGTATGTACAATTCGGATATACGATTCGAATATAAATCAAATTTTGTTATAAGAAAATATACAATAAATAATTAATTAATTAAATGATATACTTACAAAATCTTATCATTTACAAAATTCTGTATGTTCAAAATGTTTTTATACACTGTCGCTAATGCCAACATCAAAAAAGAATCTTCACCATCTCACTTTTACAGAAATTATTTGAACATATATATATATATATATATATTTTATAATCAGAAATCAAATTAGTGTAAATTCTTATTACTTGGAGATTTCTTTATATAATTCTTCAAACTATATGTTGCTTTCTATACAAAAAAATAACACAAATATTGTATCAATCTCGTGTTCTTTAAAAATAGATGAATAATATTTTCCATTATTACCACTGTTATTTTCATTTTTTAGCGATTTCGTGTATTTATCTGAGAATATTCTTACAAATTTTTTCTATATCAATAGGATAAAAAATAGGGATTCTAACTCATAGTAGGTTAGAGCCGGCATACTATACCTACTGATGTCCTTTTCGCTATATTTGATGAAATTTGTACATGATTACAATTTTCTATTTGTTCTTAATTATTACTTAATTAATTATTTTTTAGATACAAAAAAAATTTAATAATATTTCACTATTAAACTGATTTTCAATTAACACCAAATTTCCATAGATTTGACGCTTTAACACAATATATTTTGATACAGATACGTTGCGCAATTAGAATCAGCAATCTCTTGCTTGCTCATTCCGCTGTCTACTAAACAAGTATGTCGTTCGGAACATTTATAGATGTATCAACCCCACTTGTATTGTTACCATTGTTATCCCCATTTCTTTAGCGATTACGTGCATATATCACTGAGAATAATCTTATAAATTTTCTCTGACAATAAATCAAGGATAACAAGTAACGCGTTATCTGCGACGTTATTATTGTTATTCTTTTCCAGCAACAATTAATTAATGATGTTATTTACATTTCCTTTTTTGTAACGTTAATGATAACGTAATTACTTTTTGGTATTTAATAACGGTAATGAATATAATGGTTACTTTTATCATTACTTAGTACACGTACAATACATATGTAATGAACGTGCATGTATAAGTAAGTTTTAAAAGAAGAAAGTATGTTCGATTATTGCTATTATAGACTTTCTACAATAAGCTATTATCTAAGTTTTGAGTCTTAAGTCGTACATGATTAAAAAATTTATATTAAAAAAATTATATAGTCCATGTTAAATTGGTCAATTAGTCCGATCAATCGGATGTCATTTTAAAAAAAGGATCACCAAAATTCAATAAAAAAGTAACGGAAATTATAATGATTCATTACAAGTGTCCACTGTTACAAATTCTTTGGAATAGAATCTCACTCTAAAGAATGAAAGTTGAGCTAGTTTTGAAAAAGAGCGACTTAATTTTCAATCATTAAAAGTGAGATTTCACTCTTCAGAGTAACAATTCACTTTAAAGTTTTAGAGAATATTTTTTGAGTAACAATAAGGAAAAGTTACTTTTTAAAATCAATAATGGATAATAACAACAAGTTATTTTTAATAAAGTAACTTTTCAAATCCTGAAAGACACATTTTTTTTAATCAAAAGGCAGACATTGATTCTAAATAATATTCAACATTATTTGAAATTAATTAACAGAAATTAATTATACTTTTCTCGCACAGAATGAGATCTTGATTTGATCCGCAATCGAAGTAATATATTTTGCAATAAAATTATTTATATATTTTAAGTTATTTAAAGAATATAAAAATTATAAAAACCTATATGAACATTATTATTGCTCTAGTTGTGTTAGGATTGTGTTTCAAGTTCGAAAATAAATTCGGTGCGCAATTTAAAGGATTAGATTTGTGGTGAGAAAGTAACCACTAACTGAAATATTATCCCACAGATTACATGATTTTATTTGATTTCATCTGATTACAAGTAATTTTCTTCACTGCATATGAAATCATTTGGTAAAGTAAAGTAAACGATTTTATTTAATATTACACAATGATTTCTCATAATTGTATACGTAATTATCTATTATATATGAGAATTTTTATAATGACTTCGAAGATATTGTTCCCACGACAATTAAGTGATTATTCCCTCGATTTGTGATATACATAAATTCTTCAACAGAAGAAGCTTTTAAAGATCCAAGCTTAATCGCTTAATCTTCTTATCTGTTGTATATTCACATCACAGTGAAATGATATTTTAATTTCGTTATTAAACTGTTTATAAGTTTACATGTGTATATTAAAATTACTTATAGTTTAAGTTTTTCATCTTATCTTATGAATATAATTATACATCAATATTATTTTTATAAAGGTGGTTTTATAAAGGTATTCTACTTTCTCTTATTTTACTTAATCATAGTCGAATTTGTTCCCCATATATTATTGTATGATATATATATATATATATATATATATATATATATATATATATTATATATATATATAT
>NW_012130099.1:1168204-1179287 GCF_000143395.1 Atta cephalotes | reverse complement strand
CATATATATATATATATATATATATATATATATACATATACATCGTAAAAAATTTTCATGTATAAGCTAAATTCAAATCTTCGATTTTAGTCCAAAAAGTTCTTTTGTCTGCATAGTACTATACATATTAAATTAATATATAATTTTTAAACAGATATTTTTTTTGGGATATTTTATAAAAAATTATAAAAGTTAAATAAATTAATTTTTAATTGAAAATGTTGAAAAATTAAAATCGTATACATGCATGCACGCACACATTTAATATCTTGTCATTTTATAGTAAATTACTTTATGTTATTTTACAATCAATTACAATACAACATAGTTGGTTACATATATAATAAACATATTTCAACATATTTAAATTTATTTTAATTAATATATATGTGATTTAAAATAGAATCAGGTTTTATATTGTAAAGAATAAAAGTATAATTTCCAAAAGTCATGGTATATTTTACTTGAGTTACAAAAGCATATTCACTACAAATATAATTCTCTTAAATCCCATATCTCAATTTATACAGATATTACAACTGTTCAATTAAATTTTGCTGCAGAGGCAGTTACAAATTAAGTGATTTAGTAAAAAACGGGTACTTTAGAGAATCGAATTGGCGAGTAAGAGATTCTGTAAACTTGAAAGGAGAGGATGATACGGATAAATCGATTACGGGAGAATTTTGCAACACTTTTTCATTCGATAATTTACAGAACATGCAAAAATTTTTAGAAAGCGGTTCATCAATGCGTGTAACGAATTATTATGAAAGCCAGTCTATTGCTCGATGTCATTTAAGTAGTATTTGATAATTTGGATTAATTTGAGGTAACATTAGGTAATCTTAAATAATCTGATTAATCTTAAGTAATTTAAAGATAATTTTTCAATATTATTGAAGACGGCTCAGCACTTATGGAAATTCGCGTGCCAGTTAACATTTAAGTGATTAAGGACTGGTTGTTCCACCTCTTGCTAAATTTTACCTGTGAGATAAATCTAGTAATCCGTGCATGTGATTGGGTAATAATCTTGCTTATCCAACAGGTAAAATTTACCAAAAGGTGGAATAACCGGCCCTAAGAGTAATAAACTAGTAATACGGTATTAATTTGATAATTTATTAGTTTTGTAGACGTGCACACATGTGTTTAAAACTTAATAATATTCAATTTTTATTATTATTAAATTTATTATTATTATTAAAACTGTGATTTTAATAATATCATTCGAATTTGATTATTAATAGAGATGATAACTGCAAAGGAAAAATTGCAATTTTTGGCAATATATAAGATATTATATCATTAAAAGTATACTTATTTATACAGCATTTATATAATAAAAAAATTACGAATTTAATCATATATCATCGAATTATTTATATTAATAATTAATAAATTTTTATTAATTATCCGTAATGTCGTTTTTCAATTTTCTCTGCACTCTATTAATAGTCGTGAAAATTTTCCCAGTAGCGAAATTCTCTAAGCTAGTCTTAAGCTAGTCACACACTTTCCATAACAGTAACAGTAAGGTTTTCTACCAATCGCGTTGCTCGATTGTTACAGTTATGGTTACAGACGATCGAATCGAGCAACACGATTGGTTGAAAAACCTACGTTATGTTTAAGGCCATTCCACACAAACTTGCATAGACGTATAACCATATGCATACAGAAAATTATCCAATCATATTTCTGTCATAAAGGCAAACGTAAAATACGTTTGGATGATTTTCTTTATGCATATGTTTATGCGGCTATGCAAGTTTGTATGGAATGGCCCTTATGGTTACTGTTAGTAAAGTAATTGTAAAGTGTAATTAGCTTTATCGATAATTGTTGCTATCAACTAGTGACAGCCAATATGAGGACAATTCTGGAAGAAAGCACGGTTCTTATTGATTGTCCCTAGTTAACAATAGCGACAATTCGATAAAATGTTTAGAGAATTCCACAACAGGGCCGAGGGTCTTTAGCCCGGATCTACAATAGATTTTTAAACCTTAAGACATAAGGAATGGACGAATCACAATCAATTATTTTCCTCACATTCGATCAATTTTTTACGGCTAAAGGCTTAAAACATCTATTGTGGACCCGGACTTGATAGTATTGGTCGCAGCACAGATTCTTGCATAATGCATAGTGCATAAGGGAATCAACCAATCGAAATTCTTCTTTTTCATGAAATGGGAGAAAAGAAAAGATTCTGATTAGTTTATTTGCTTATGCACTATGCCTTATGTGTCATGCAAAAGTCTGTGCTGTGGCTTTAACTCATCGGTGACACTAATAACCGCGTGATCCTAGTGATCCTAGTGACCAATCCTTCGAAAATGTTTGATTCAAATTAACCACCACAATATGAACGGTGCTGGATGCAATTTTCTATTGACTGTTGGGAAACGTTGCATAAGACACATCTTTGTATATTTTCACAATGGATCGGACTTTAAGGCTGGATTTTCACCTGACGTTACGACGCTCATTTTCAGCATCAATTTGATCACATGACCTGAGCGTCGTTTTGACGCTGAGCGTCAAGTGAAAATCCAACCTAACTTTTCACTTCAATTCGGTATGTATTTAGCAATGTTGGCGACACTGTTGTTAAGAGAAACGGTCGGGATTGTCGGAAGTGTTGGAACGATCTTAAAACAAAACTCCTAAACGGCATTTTCGATTAGTCGTCGCGTGTAGTGTACATACGATATGTCTTACGTCCCCTCAAAATGCTTCTCATCAGTGCCAGCCACATGAATGAGAAAATAATTGGAATCGCGAAGGATGCGCACTGATGCTGATGCATACACATTGAAGATCGTCCACGAAGACTATCGTTTCGTCCATTCGCTCGCGCATCCGCGATTTTTCAAGTGGCGTGGTCGCGTATAGTAATTCATACTAAGTGCCGCAGTAGAGTAGCAACAGAGCCCAGCATCTTCCCGCGAAGATCTTCGTAACCTCTCTACTGAGTTGTTCTCATCCCGCCAGCTTATCGTAAGAGACGTCCAAGCGTAAGATAGATAGAGAGTGAGAAATCATTCGACTCAAAATTAAATTGTAAATCTTAGCAGTTAGCTTTTTTTAACCGGCGATGAGCGACAATAAGCAGGTAGGTGAAACTCCCAGTAGCGAGGTTGCTAACCGATTTCGAAGCTGTAGGGATCTGAGCGACATTGTACCGTTGTATCCATCGCACGCACTTTATCTGAAACCGCTTGCCAAAGTTAACGTGTCGGTCAGTCTACCCCAACTGAAGACTCCAGGTAAAAACAACATCGTCATCAGTATCAGTGGCCTCCTCTCTGGAGGATGGACCTCGATTCTCTCCTTTCTGCCTTTTGTTCCCTTCTTTCTTCTTTTTCAAATTAGTATTGCAATACATTTTTATCATAAGAATAACGTACAGAGTTTATGAACTTTAATTCTTATTCAAATTTTAGCTTTTTTCTATACCATAATATTGAATATCATGTTGTCATTGATTTGGAACTGTATAGTGTAGCATTAAAATTGCACAAAATTCTTTCTAAACATGAAATAATAAGCAGAGAAGAAAAAATATAAATTAAGCAATAGGAGTCAAGCCGACAGAATTCGAACAAGTATTTAAACTGATATTTACATTTTATCAACTATGCTTTAGCTCTAATTTTCCTTTTCTGATCATGCATTTTAAAATTTTTATAAAATAGTAAAATAGTAATTTATTATAATTAATTTTGGAATAACAATCTCAATAATTATGAATTGTAATATTTTTTATCTACAATGCTAACATGTATTTATAAAAAAAGAAATAGAACATTTTTCTATTTAACTATAATATATTTTTGTCAATAGGATTTATGACTCCTTTTTATTTTAATAACACTTGAGCTTTAAAGTATATTTTAGGGTTAAAATTAGGATGTTCTATTTATTATATGTGTATATACTTTATATGCTTTTGCCTGTTATAAAATCTCTTTTTATTACTTATTATTAGAATTTTTAACAGA
Source organism: Atta cephalotes (assembly GCF_000143395.1). Taxonomy (NCBI): domain Eukaryota; kingdom Metazoa; phylum Arthropoda; class Insecta; order Hymenoptera; family Formicidae; genus Atta; species Atta cephalotes. Next base: position 1,175,274 of record NW_012130099.1, on the reverse strand, counting down.
ATAATTTGTATTAATAAAGTTAGGGCTGTTGACAATATTAATATTTTTCTTTATAATTTCAAAAGTGAATTAAATGAAAGACTGTATTATAATAATGAATTTCTAGAAAACGAGGCGAATTTTTTTTCCTTTTATTAATATCATAAGAAATTAGAATTATCATATTATTTTGATATTAATGTTGAAATTGCAATATGTTTTTATTATGAAAATAATATGCACTTTATGAATTTTAATTTTTTAAGTTTCAACTTTTATTATTTTGTATATTTTAATTTTAATATACTTTAATATATTACATATATATTTTTAATTAAATACCGACATCATTTATATATATCTCTAATTTTAATTTGTATCTGATATTAATTCCGAATATATTTTTGTATCCTTATTATTCCAGCACTTCATTATTTTTATCAGCATACTTAAGTGATGATAATCATTTATCTTGATAATATCGTTTATTAGTAATATATTTTAACGAATTTATATTTTTTTTGAGAAATAAAGTTGTCGCAACCAAATCATAAAGAATCTATCACAATCATGTGTTTATGCCATCGATGATCTCTAGTGGAGAATGACAGGAGAATAACGTAGCAACTGTTGGAAGAAAAACCATGATCCCAAGTGATCCGTGCGATGCCACGAGCACTTCTAACAGCTTTTAGTAAAGATAGCTTCTTACAGACTCTTAACTGCGCTATAAACAGGCAAAACTATATCGACATGGGAGGTAATGGAGAAGATACGCGCGCTTATACTGCCGGACGAATTCGCATCCCTAAAAGTAGCCAAGAGCACGTTGGAATTCATCCGGCTGGAGGGCGACCTGCGGGACCGGTGCAGGTTGCCGAGAGTGCTGGCCAGGTTGGACTTGCAACAGTTGAATCTGTCTGGCTTCTCCAATGTTCTCAAGGTAAAACAGTCAAGTTTCATCGCGCTATACATTTTCAATTAAGCACAGTGAAATTTGTAGCTTGAGTTTCATTAGAGTTAATTAATAACAAACAATATACATATTAAGTCTAAAGAACAAACAAAAGAAGATATTTTTTTTAATATCAACGAAGATAATCTTTAAGACAAATATTGAATACATAAAATAGGAAATAAGTAAAAAAAACAAATATAGTTGAAACTAGATTTTGACGCCCAATAATATTCACATGTAAATTTTAAATACATTTCAAATTTGAAGATTATTTTTGGTCCTTCTTATTTGATTTATTTATATAATGATAACTAACTTATTGTATAAAAACGAAATTGTGAATTAACATTTGACTTCAACATTTAGGTCCGCGCGGCCGAGGCGAAAGATGACTTCCCAACTAGACATAGCTGGAACTCCTACTTTAGGGATGCAAAACATATGAACGAATTAAAGGCTGGTGAAAGACCGGACACTATTCATATTACTGGTTTACCAGTTAAATGGTTTACCGAAGATAATACAAATGTACCGAGTGAGTCACTCATTACAAAGATCTTCAAAAAATGGGGCGCATTGAGGAAAATTGATGTGCCCGCCGCGGATCCCTATAGATCCAGGATGCGACTCGGTAATAACATTCATAAATTCAGCTTCGAAGATGGCATATTTTTCGACGTGTACGTACAATATGTCGAATACATGGATTTTGTCAGGGCGATGGACGCTCTGCGCGGCATGAAGTTGCTGAAGAAGGACGGTCAGAATTCGTTAACCGCAATACTAAAAGTAATTTTTAATAGAAAATATAATATATGCAATATCAATACTAATGTAATTAATTATAATCTATTTTCCGAAATTTTATTATTATTAATTATAAAGTGGATTTAACATAACATATTTTAATTATAATGATTACAATGATATATACGGTAAATTATTTTGAAAAATAAGATAGAATAAAATAAAAATAAGATAGAATAAAAGAGGAAAGATTATCTAATCGAATATCTTTTGACTGAAATAATTCCATATAGGTTGATTTTGACAAGACCAAACATTTGAGTGACAATTCGATATCGCATCGTGACTTCGAGAGAAAACGTTTAATAGCACAGGATAATTTAGCGGCGGAGAAAATGCGGAAGAGAGAGGAAGCAGAAAAAAAACGGCAAGATGAACAAAAGTAAGTATTCTAATGAAAAAAAAAATCTTTAAGATATATATTTCGTAAAACAATGTGGAAGATTACAAAGATTAATGGCAGATAGGCAGATGCAAACACTCGGATTCTGCAGTTTAGGTACAACATGGAACTCATTCCATTGATTTTTAAGTTTTATATATATGTTCTATATGTATTTTCTTCTTTAAATATTCTCTACAACACGTAAATATTCTCTTATACGACACATAAAATTATAAATAGAATTATATTCCGAATTTAATTGCAAATTATGGATCGTCTAAAGTAGGCTTTATATTAAATTAATATTTTTAGCTTTATTGCTCGTTTCTTTGTAATCTTTTACATTTGTTTTATACATACGAGCTTGAATATTATTTATTATTCATTATATAAAATATTCATTATGTAAAATTATTCATTATGTAAAATATATTATTTGCTATATAATATATTATTTGCAGTAAAAATATCTTTGTTTTGATTTTAGAAAAAAGGAGGAAGCAGATTCGATGGCGAAAGCAAATCGACAACGAAATCGGGAAGAAAAACGAAAACGAAAGGCCCTTACGAAGTTTCGTAAGCAAGAAGAGGACAAAGTCTCTATGAAGATTGCAAGAGAAGAACAAAAGTTGATAAAAGCTCAACGGCAGTTGGAAAGCATACGTTTATTAGATGAACTATTTGATAGGATAAAGGTAAATAATAAAAAAATATGCAATATAAAATAATAAAATAATAAATAATAAAAAAATATGCAATATACATAAAATCTTTTTAAGATTGAATGAAACAAAATGAATTCGTGAATATTGATAATATATTTTATTAATTATAGACGAAAGTGGAGAAAAAAGAAATTAAGCTGGATCAGAATATGGAAAAGAAGGGTGAAAAGAAAAACAATCAAACAAATGAAAAGAAAATTGATTCAGAAAACGATAAGAAAAATAAGGAAAAGCAAGTTAAGAAAACAATGAAGAAAGAAAAAAAGAAAAAGGTATTTAACTTCAGGTCCATTATGCAGGGTGTCTCACAACTACCGAATTATATTTTAAGGACGTATTTTTGAGATAATTTTATGATGAAAATCTTAATGTAAAAATGTCGAGGCTATAATAGTTTTTAAATTAATCGCAATTAAATTTCACTAATCATAAAGTTGACATTTCGCACGCTCACGCATGACGATATGACAAGTGGTGAATGTATTAAAATCATAACAGATAAAATTATTATTATAATTTTACAATATGGAGTACACAAATGAAGAATATTGTGACATGCTACTCATTTGTGACGAATGTGACAGAAGTTCACATGAAGCTAGACAGGTATTATCCTAATCATAGACATTCAGAAGCAAACTTTTGATAAATCGAGTGAGAGCAAATGGTTCATTTAAATCAATAAGAAGAAATATTGGTGCCAAAAGAGATTTCATTGCTCGTACAATAGAAAGTGAAGAAGTACTGCAAATTTTAGAAGATCTTACAAGAAGTACTCGTGCAACAGGTCGCACAATTGGAATATCCAAATATTCTGTTTATAGAATTTTAAAAGCAAATAGTGTGTGCGTGCGTGTTTAGTATAATGAAAGGTGCGCGCACGCCTTTCATTATGGATAGTGCGCAATTTGAATATTTGTTATAGTTATACTTTTTTAATTACAGTTAATCTTTTTCCTCTATATAAATAATTTCTTTTAAATTAAATTAAAATAATTAAGACAGATTCTTCAGTACGCAAATTATCAAAGGTACGGGCACAAAAGATTTTTATTATCGAAGATTTGGATGTATTAAGTGTGCTGGAGATCTACAATGAACTGCTCAAGAAAAGACTGGAGCACGTCAAGTATGTCTTATGTAATGGAAACTATCCGGCTAATTATAAAGGCTGTGTTATCTATAAAGGAATTACAAAAAAATAAGTTTCCATCTCTTAGGAAATTCCTGTCTAAAATCCCAACTGGCATTTTATGCTAATGTAACAAAAAATCTCAATGATTTTAATTTTAATCCTAATTTTAATCCTAATAATAATTCTAACAAACTTTTCAATTTAGAAAGAAATGACCTTATACACCTCGATGACGTAAATAACTTAAGAATTCACTCCAATCTATGATAAAAATGATAACTATCACCAATATAAGCGGACCTCTAAAATCAAAATTCATTAATATTAAGCTTGTCTTTTGGAATGCCAATGGGTTGTCACACCACATTGAGGAACTAAAGAAAAACTTTTTCTCAATACTCATGACATTGACATCACGCTCGTGTCTGAAATACATTACACAGAAAGGAATCATGTTAAGATCCCTAACTATAGTATTTACCATACTACTCATCCTGATGGAACAGCGCATGGAGGTACAGCGATAATCTTAAAAACTAAAATTAAGCACCATGTTATGAATCACTATCAGGACAGATCCAAACAACAAATGTTATAATGGAGGAATGGCTAAGTCCTATCACTGTGTCGGCAGTATACTGCCCCCCAAAACAGCATAAAAAATGAGGATTTCACAAAATTTTTCAATTTTCGGAACACGGTTTATTGTTGGTGACGATTTTAATGCTAAACATGTCCAATGGGATTCTTGACTAACTCTTTCTAGAGGACGTGTATTACTTAAGACTATCGAGGCTTTTAATCTAAATACGGTATTTTCAGGACATTCCTCATACTGGCTAACAGACAGAAATAAAATACCTGATCTTATTGATTTTTTCACAAAAGACTTTTCTGATAATTATATCGAATACAAAACATGTCTTGAACTTTCCTCTTCACCCCAGTTGTAATGTATTTAGCTGGTAAGGTATTGTTGAAATCTCAGAAATATACCCTACATAACAACAGGACTAATTGAATAATTCCGTGATCTTAACGTTTTCCTGGATACAAAAATAAGACTAAAAACCGAAAAAATATATCTGGTCGAACAATACATTGGTACTGTGATCTGGGAATCAACTCCGGTAAATAAACATAAAGATAGCAAATTAATATTCTCTAAAACTAATAAAGTCAAGCATAAAAGAAAATTACATAAACTTTGGCAACAAAACAGATATTCTTTCTTAAAAGCCCATCTTAACAGGATTATTAAGGAGCTTAAATGCTAAAGTTATTTAGCACTTTACTCGTACTAAAGAAAAAAACAATAGTATACAATGGTAGAAAGCTAAAACAGCCAACATTAGTATTTCCGCCACTCCGAAATGGAAACGGTGACTGAATTCGATCTGATATCGAGAAAGCTGACACCTTTGCTAATCATCTATAAAATGCTTTTACATCTTTTCCTTATGGGAACTCCAGAACATGAGAAAAGAATATTGGGCACTATAAATGCTCCTTATTCTGAGAATGAGAAAAAACAATTTGATAAAATTAATAAATCGAAAGTCTTGAGCATAGCTAAAAAACAAGAAAACTCCTGGTTATGACTTTATAACTGGTCATTTTGAAGGAACTTCCTGATAAAGAAATTGTATATCTTACACAACTTTTTAATGTCATATTGAGACTAAACTTTATTCCTCCACAATGGAAAACTGTTTTAATTAAAATGATTCCTAAACTTGGTAAAAATCTTGATGATCCTAAGTTTTATAGAGCTGTTAGCCTGTTATCAATTACGAAAAGTCTAAAGTCTTTGAATCATTACTTGTGTTCAGAATGGTACCTATTATAAATGAGAAGCAAGTGATATCGGATCACCAATTTGGTTTCAGATTTAAACATGGAACTAAATCGAATAGATTGTAATAAAATACATCAATCATTTGAAAATAACCAGTATTGTTCTGCGGTCTTCTTGGACATTTCCCAGGCTTTTGATAGAGTCTGGCACGAGAGACTATTATATAAAATTAAAATGAACCTTCCTTGCTTCTTTAAAACCTTAAAATCTTACCTTGAAGACTGACATTTCCTAATCAGTCACAGGGAAGCTTCAACTGGAATCCGATATGTGCGGCAGTGCCCCAAGGTAGTGTCTTGGGACCTCTTTTACATTTTGTATACTTATGATCTACCTATTGGATTTATCATTACTGGAACTTTTGCTGATGATACAGCAGTTCTAGCATCACATTCTCAGACTCCAAAATGGCCTCTCAGATACTGCAAAATAGTTTTAATAAAGTATCATGGATGACTAACTGGAGAATTAAAACTAATGAAGTCAAATTTGTTACCCTTTTCAACGAGATACGAAACTTATCCTCAAACTAAATAAAGTGCAATCAATCAGATCATGTTAGATATCTTGGTTTATTCTTGGATAGACGATTGGTTTGGAAGAAACATATATTTATTAAAAGAAAGCAGCTCGATATCAAACTGCAAAAAATGTATTGGATTAAACCGCAACTCTAAATTAAATCTGGATAATGAGCTTTTGCTGTAGAAAGCTATCCTAAAATCTATCTAGACATACGAGGGGTACTATTTCTCATTCGAAATCATACAGAGATTTTAATCAAAAATACTGCGTATTATAACTGATGCCTCATGGTTCATCTCCAACGAAATAATACACTAGGACTTAAATATATCCTTTGTTAAAGAGGAAATATTCTCGTATATTAAATCCTATAGAAATAGGCTGAGTAATCATTCTAATGTATTGGCAAATCGTCTTATGGCTAGAGGACATCTAAACCGAAAACTTAAAAGAAAAACTCTAATGACTTTATAACTCATAACTAATACTATTGAATAGTAGTTTGTTGAAAGTGTGTCATTGGATGCATTTCACTCAGGTTTTATATAACTGTTTAACAGATTACTGAATGTTATATATATATATATATATATATATATATATATATATATATATATATATAATAATAATAATAATATATATATATATAATAATAATAATAATAATATATATATACTACTATAATAATAATTATAGTA
>NW_012130099.1:1166208-1168047 GCF_000143395.1 Atta cephalotes | reverse complement strand
TTAAAAGTAAACGTAAGTAGGTGTACTAACTTACTTACTACTAAGTTAAGTTTTAGGTTACGTACTAAATAATTATAGTACTATAATTATATATATATATATATATATATATATATATATATATATAATATATTTTTATTACTTTTTATTTCACAATGTATAAAAATATTTTATAATTATTTTATTATTATATACGTATATGTGTATGTATACACAGGTACTGTGACAGAAAATCTTCCTTATGATTATTCTGATTCGATGTCAGTGTTACCGTCGATGGCATCGTTTCATACAATGAGAATGCCGAGATATGCGAGAAGACAGATGATGCGGTCGCCAGGATATTCTGCGATGTCACTTCATCACCCCATGTTACCTGTGGGCAGAGGCCGAGGATTTGTTCCACGATATGAGATGAACTATACGCTAACAAATCCTTATTTGTATAACGGACAATATTACGAATATTTTACACATCTGGTCGAGCGAGATTCAAAGCAGCAAAAATCGAGAATACATAATCGCCAAAAATCAACAAGTAGATCTATTTCAAGAACGAGGACTAGATCGGGTTCTAGGAGAAAATCTAGAAGTATCTCCAGATCGCATAGTAGAAGACGCAGCGGTTCACGCTCCAAGAGTCATGATCGAAAGTCGAAGTCAAGATCCAGATCGAGATCACGTAGATCAAGATCACGCAGATCAAGGTCACGATTGCGCAGATCGAGATCACAATCGCGCAGATCGAGATCACAAGCGCGCAGATCGAGATCACAATCGCGCAGATCGAGATCACAATCGCGCAAATCAAAATCGCGATCGCGTCGATCGAAGTCTCGGTCTAGAAATCGCTCTAGATCGCGTAGTCGCCGAAAATCGGCAAGTAGATCTTGCTCGAGAAGGAAAACAAGGTCAAGATCTAACTCTAAAACGAGGCATAAGAATAACAAATCATGTAGTAGATCCCAGTCAAGTTCCAAAACGCGTCCTTCTAGATCCAGACGAAATTCAAAGTCTAGAAGTCGCTCCAAGTCTCGCAGCAGAAATCATTACAGGAACAAGCGTGGCAAGAGATCGTCTTCTATTGTCAAAGTTACACGAGCGAAATCACGACCCACATCACCCAGACGAAGATCACGCAGTAGTTCTTGGTCTTTGCCAAAATCACCAGGTCGTAGAAGTTGCTCCTGGTCAAGAGCTGCTTCCGCAAATAATGTTAACGAGCAAGACGTGAGCAAGGAATCTGAAAAACTTATTCAAGAAGAAACAGCAAAGACAGCGGAAATGTTAAGCGCAGAAGCGAATTAATTTGGCACTTGATTTTGTTAAAGCATGTCAAAAAGAAACATTAAATATGCAACTATACAAATAAAAAAATAATCATACTTTTAGTATACTTGCTACACAGTGCGAATATTTAAAATTTTTCTAATTACAAAATGTAGATAGAACTTTCTCCTTGTACATAATGTGTAAATAATTACGTTATGATGCGGTTTTTCTGTATATTTTTGTATTTAAATTAAACTTTTAAAATGTTTTTATTCTACGTTTACTTATATGACAAAATGAATTGAATGAAAATCTTTAAAAGCATAAATTCAAAATAATTAATAATGAAGATAGGATAATAGTCAACGTTAACGTATCGAAATATGTAAAAAAATAGAATAACTTTTTAAAGAAAAATTTTGTTTATTATGTATTGCATTCCAATTAAATTGCAAGATTTCTTAAACTTTGAAGGACAAAACTAATATATTTATTGGTATTATATCTTGATGATTCTCGATTCGATTTGCATTCGAACTACCTATATATATATATATATATATATAT
>NW_012130099.1:1157348-1163528 GCF_000143395.1 Atta cephalotes | reverse complement strand
TATATATATATATATATTAATATATATATATATATATATATATATATATATATATATATTAATTGTGTAAGCGATAAAAAACATGTTAAATTCTATAATCTAATTACTACGTCATTAAATTTTTAATCTTTTCTATTCACTTTTTTTTTCTTTTCGTTATTATAGTAAACTATAACAACGCCAGGAATTAATTATGAAAGGAGAAGGAAATCAGGAAATAATAATAAAGATTTAAAACACAATCCTTCTGACTTGCAAATTTATTTGTTCTCGGCATGAAAACGCGTTGGTTCATAGACATCGTAATAGTTTATATACGCGCGTTCCGTCCTTCGTTAATAATGATCGATCAGCTTCGTGATTAACGCTAGTTTTTAAAGAGTATCGACCGGGCCCTATTTTTAATATTCGCGGGATTCGCAATTTAATCGGTCGTTTAGTACCATGGCGTTCGTATATTTTCTCTCCTTTAAAAATATGCTACGTTTCTGTCGTCGCTATTATAATTAAATACACGTGACGTATATACATACTTCCTCTCGCATTAATCGCACCCCACATATATTATAGCAAACTCGTCCGTAATGTTCACCGCCGTTGATGTCGAATCTCTAATAATGGAAGATACTTAATCGTTCTCCGTCGAAAAACGTTCTCTCGCTTACAATTTTACTTGGGGTTATACTTCCTTCCCTCTTCGTCCTTTTCCATTTAATTATCCCCTAAGACAGTTGATCCTATCCTCGGAATTGATTAGATATTGACTACTTTCAAGATTCGTTGCGTGGGATTTGTTCCTTAAAGCGACGCGGACGATAGCATCTCTGTCTCGTCATGTTAAACTATTAATCGTAATTATAATAACTCGTCTCATGTGGCCGTTAATTATAATTAGCGAATTTCGACGCTTCACCCCTGAAATACTTTCTGTAATGTAGATTTTCGTTCACTTACTCGTGCCATCGTTTATATATAATTCCGTCATACATACATCTACAGACAATCTATCAAAAACAGATTTTACAAAGTGTACACTACAAATTTTGTCGGCAGAATGCCAGCGGAAATGTGACAGAATTTAGTTAACGAAATACAATGGCAGATGACTGCAAAAATCGAAAAAAATTGTTATCACTTGGTTACCATTTAAATGATATATTCCATTTAAATAATTGCAAAATGACGAATTCTGCTGGCAATTTGCTGTCAGATTATGTCGGCAGGCTCTGTTGGCAAAATTTATAGTCCTTGGCTATATTACTAGACGCATCGTATATTTTACAATTTGTTGATTTCCAAGATTTGGATGTATATTGTACTATGATCCAATTATTTTGCTGTAACTGATTGTAATATGTAAAGATAATAGTTGTCTATAAAATAGATGTATTTTAATGGATGTATCATTCACTTGTCGTTTACAATATCCATGAAAAATATGAAATCTGTTAATGCTAGAGATGACAACAAGAAAAATATTTTCTGTTTCTGAATGTTACAGAAATATCCTTTTATTTGTTCATTTGTCATAGTAAACTTTAATTTCAATATTACATGACACTATTATTTAAAGGCTCTCATAGCTATCGTTGTAGTCGTTGTGTCTTTGATTGTAATTTTAATAGAATATTAAAAAAATATATAATCCTTTTTATTTTATAAAAGTAAATCAATATTTAATGAATAAAAACTATGTTTTTATTAATTGAAAATATCAATTCAAATAAAAGAGAAAATTCTATTTTAAATGCAAAAACAATAATAATTGTTTGTATTTTCGGCCACTTAAGATGAATCTATCGGCGCGTCTAATAATATGGCCACACTATAATAACGGAGGCAGATGACATCAATCTATAATGTTTTGCACAAATTTGCTGGCATTTTATTTATTTATTTATTAGGATAAAAAATAATTATATGTGTATACATATCCGCGCAACTACGTGTAAATGAACATTACAAATAATTAGAAACGATGCCAGCGACAAAAGGATAAAATTTAGTCGACTGAAGCAACTAATCGAACTATGAAAAAAAAAAACGTGACCGTTATATATTATATAATCGGCGGCGAAATATCTATTCTCAGTATTCATAATACTATACTTATTTTAAGATTGTCTTAAGTAATATCTTAAGATACTGATGACAATTTTGTGATTGGTTTATAACATCTTAAGATACTTAAAACTGTTCTTAAATATAAGAACCGATTATATGAATACTGCTCTAAGGCTGGATTGTTCCTATCTTTCAGAAAACTTTGATTCATTGTTTTATGTCTCTCTTATGTCCTCTTTTGTTTATCCAGAAGATAAATTATCACATAGTTTATCCGAAGAGGGAACAATCAGCTCTATAGCTGACTTTAGATAATATATTTAGATAATAATCTCAACAATCGCTTCTTCTTTGTTAAGCATTCAAAGAGTCAAGTCTCGGATTGGCACTCGAATGGCTATGAATGAAAAGTAAACCTCGCTAGGAACCGGCAGCGGCCGTCGAATCCTGTAGGACGAGCGCTATCGTCTGCGTGAATATTTTTTTTTTTTTTGGTAAAAGTGTGAGAACCTCAGCGTCGTTACACTGTCCGAGTCTAGGAATCACAGAAACGCTTGACCGTTTCGACAAGCGATGTCGCCGCGTCTCTCAGCTCGACGTGAGGCATAGTTATAATCATATATATTACGCCTAAAAATATATTTATATGTATGTATATATATGTATAATATATAATTTAATCATAAAGATCTGGGAAATTGGGTGACATTCCAAAGGGGTTTCGCGTTTTCACAAATTAAGGACTTAAAGCTCCTAAGATTAAGCAAAGTACATGTCTTATTCGAAGAGCCCAAAGAAACGCAGGGACTCGGAGTCCTACGTGTTTACACTTTGGACTCTATTCGATTTAAAAAACTTTTTTTTTCAAAATTACGCTAAAGTCGCGAAGACAGCGAGTTCCCCTGAACTAACTCTCAAGAATTAAAGTTTCCGCAGAATCGAAATTATAAGGATTTTGAATTAAAAAATTATCATTCTTCAAGATTCGTAGTCACCTCTATATCTCATCATAAAAAAAAGGATTGTGAATACGAGTACTGGGCGTTCCAGAGATCTAACGAGATCCTGATTCCAAATCCGATTCCAAATTGGTCCAAAAAAACTCGTGGTTGAAAGAATTTATAGAATTTATAGAATTTAATATTGGAAGGTGGATAGTGGTTAATTATTTATTTTGAGTATTAAAACACTGTAGTTCAGTGCTTTCAATACTTAAAATATTAAATTTTTATTTTTGTAAGGGTCGGGTTCGCCGCTAGTCCTGGGACGCTCTGCGTATGTGACGCAAACATGTTATATTTCCGTAATTATACAATTATAACTATAAGAACAATTGTTCAACCGCATATCGCGTTTATATGATTCTCGAGCAACGCTGTAAGTTTTTAACACGACACATCCTGTGTGTTACTTCCTCACGAGCTCGACCTGTTGAGCCGACTCAATATCGAAAGGATACACAGAAGATGCAGCGTAGAAGTCTTTCAGGAGGAACCCCCCACTCCTTCGTATGGGGGTGATCGCTTTGCGAATCGTCTAGGTTTTCGAAGTATCGATTACAGCATGAATATGAGCTTGATAGAGGAGAAACCAATTGGAGTCTAAGGATCGTCGATGGCTATATATCGTCATTTGCATATGAGTGAATATGAACAGGATATTTGACTCGTTTTAGGAAATACGCGAGAATTAAGAATCACAGAGACGATGATTCAGGCCGAAAAAAGAGCACACAAATACCGCTGTGAAGAAAATTGATTTTTTAAAATTGTAACTCTGTAACACAATTATGATATTATGTAAGCTTCCTCTCTTAAAATATTTTGTGAGAAAATAAAATGTTTACATGTACATTTTTAAAGTACTTTGGCTCTTTCACTTCAGAAAATTATGCAACTTGTCAAAAATACCCCTACAACATGAAATACTGCTATAATAAAAGATAGCATTAATAATTTAATGATGTAGTATATTATAAATATTGCAAGAATATTGTAGAAATGCAATATTTATATATGTTAATATTTTGTAAAGGGTGTTGCAAGAAATTACTATAACATCATAATTCAATTATGTGTATGGATTATGAGATTCACGCAAAAATATTATTAAACACCAAAACTCACTCGAGTATAATCTTTTTCGTTTATTTATATTGAATTACGCATATTATTATATTCCAGAATATTGCAGACACTTTTCTCTTTTACAACATATCTGAATTTAATAAATTAAATATAATATTTAATTAATTGTAATTGAAATTAATATAATTAAAAAATAGAGTATTTATATAATCAATGCCTTTATATTATAATTTTATTTTTATAAGTACAATAAAATAAATAATATAAGGTATTTGTTTAAATTTTTATAAAAATAAGAAAATTTTTGTAATATTCTTTGAATTTTGTATTGATGTTTCAGGAAAATATCTGCAATATTTTTATAATATTTTAGAATCATTTGCATTGCAAGAATATTGCAAAATATCTTTTAAAAGCGGACATAGAAAGACATGTTGTTGCAAAATTTCAGGAATATTTTATGAAACACTTCAATGCAAATATTATTGCAATAATATTTATGGTATAACAATGTTATAACAATTTTTCGTGTTGAAAGAGTAATTTCACTGGAAAGATTCGGAAATTTAGTAGTAACTGATGCGATTTGATTTTCTTCAAGAAATTATGAGAACTGTTATGTCAATTTCTTTCATTCTGCATCTTTTCTCAGTAATATACGAAAAAATGTAAGTGAGGAAGAAGGGTTGTGTATCTTTAACGGGGTTCCATGAAAAGGGGGTGCCTGACGATGCGTTTCTTCCGGGATTGGCGGGCAGTATTTTTTGTTCGAGCATAATACATCGTCATAATAAATTTCGGTGTAGCAAAACTTTCCGTAACGCTCCAAGTTGTTTCTAAGCATATTTTATTTCTACGTGTATATTTCTGTAATTTCGATTTGCGTAGTAGATGATGTTGTAGCTTGAACATTTAGTGTTGGCCACGACACGATATCAATTCGACTTTAATTAATGCTGAAATGAAATGAAAAGATCTGCGAATATTTCAAACGATAAACACCTAAGAATACGAGGATTCGAAATCCTACAAAGATGAGTCCTATAAAGACGAATCCAACGTTTCTAAATCCAACATATTTCAAACAATCTGGAGTTTGAAAACTTCTGAAAATTCGAGGCTTGTGTACGTCTTGAAACTTCACACACTTAGAAAAGCATAGTGATTAAAACTATCATGAGAATTAATATATATATATAATACAGTTGAATAAATTATTTTATTTTATAGCTATTGCAACTATAAGATATAATTTACTCAACTATGTATATAATTAATTCTATATATAAAATATTTGTCACTTTAATTGTTGTCATCTTTATATCTGCCATCACTATGTCTTTTTCTCTAAATACAGTTTAACGTTCCATGTTTGCTAGTTTCGACGTAACTGATTGAACTCGAAGTTCTTGTCGCAATTATCATTCGACAGAGTCTCAAGACTTTGAGGTTTATTCCAAAGTCAGAATTCCGTAGATTCGACTCTCCCGAATTCAGAGCTCAAACATTTCGAAGAAGATTAATAATTCCGACGGTTTCGGGAGTGGATCCGCGTATGCTCGTCGATAATGCGTGTCGATCAGGTGAGAGGTGGGAAAATCGATTGAATCGTTGATAAGAACGCGTTAACCGGTCGACGTGCCGCGAAGTTCCGATCGCCGCGATTGGCGTGCGCGCGCGATTAGCGTAGTTCTTATTATTTTTTTTTTTTTTTTAGTCGATTCATTAGCGGAGTCTAAAAAAATATCATTAAGTCTTGTCGTAAGAAAAGTTCGCTCTCGGTGCTTTGTATAGTATCAAAACCACTTTAGCCCTACGAGTTTATTTGTTTGTTTCTTTTTTTTTTCTTGTTTTTCTATCGCGCGACAATGCACTCCTGCATGCTTTTTTAAAAGGTGCACTCTCGTTCCTTCTAACGAATGCGTGCGTGTGTGTGTGTGTGTGTGTGTGTGTGTGTGTGTGTGTGTGTGTGTGTGTGTGTGTGTGTGTGTGTGTGTGTGTGTGTGTGTGTGTGTGTGTGTGTGTGTGT
>NW_012130099.1:1148525-1154169 GCF_000143395.1 Atta cephalotes | reverse complement strand
GAGAGAGAGAGAGTCTTTATTTATCTTCGATAAATTTTCGTTGAATTTTAATGGCAGAAATTATGGAGGTCCTGTGTAGTTTGGAAACGCATATTTACAATTGCGATAATAATATCAATGGTTGTAAAGACTGAAGAGACTAAGGATACTTTAAACAAGTAAGAATTCTTTCTCGAGTCTTACGATTTCAAATTCCCGAACTTTCAAATGAATCAATCAAAGACGAGAGGACCTCGGATTTCCAAAGATTCGGAACTTAAAAGGATAGCAAAGAGCACAAATTTTGCGAGAGAATGGAGTTCCCATATAGCACAGATGTCCAAGGCATGTTTTAAAAGATGTCCTAAGAACGTCTTGAGAACATCTCAATATCTTGAAAACGTTTCAACATTCTGAGAAGGATTTCGCAGGAAGATCTCTAGGATAAAGTGTGCTGTATGGGTTTTTAATCTTAAAAGTACTAATGTTTTTTTATTCACTAAAAGAACCAAGAATAAATTACTATAAAAATAAAAAAGTGATAAAAAGTCAAATAATATTATTTCATCAGTATAAATGGCATAATTATTGAAAAATAAATAAAATTCTAAAATAAGAATCTATACACAAAGATATAATAATAATAAAAGACAATAATGACCGTAATACTTCTCATGTAAAACAATTCTTTTAGAAACTTCAAATTCTAATTGTCCGCTGGATGTAAAGATATTCGCTACGCGAGCTGAATACAGATTTGCAGTGGCTTCAATGGAGTCTTAATGGAAATGCAAATTATTGAACAAACCAGTTGCCAGAACTTTAAATTCCCGTACAACATTTGAAAGTCGGAAATCAATAATATTTTGAGGCAACAAGACGGTTTAAGATGAACGAAAAGGGGTGACAGATTGAACATTCAGAACCGCATGGTGATGACAATATTGACAGTCTGACACGAGCAGATATATAATAGTGCACGTTATGCTGCGTCTTATGTGAGTTCTTCCCATAGACACGATATGTCTAAACCGAACATTCTCCAAAATTTGGAGAGTGGATGTAATATTCACGTAGAGAAATGGACTAAGTGAGTGTTTGCGCTTTTTTCCTTCATGAGGTTTATTCCTACTCCTCAAATATTCAGTCTAGATATACTATGTCTAGCTCTTTCAACGCTTTCCGAATAGAGAGAGAAAGAAGAGAAAGAAAGAGAGAGAGAGAGAGAGAGAGAGAGAGAGAGAGAGAGAAACAGAGGTAATAGAGAGAGAATAGGGGTAGAGATAGAGATAGAGAAAAAGGAGGCTCGTTAAAAACAACGTTCCCTTAATATATAATCACTAGGTCACCCTATAGATTAATAGATAATACATTACTTTAATAGTTGTTGGTCATTTTACGTAACAGTTAGATGGCGACAGCTCAGCTCTAAGTATATAATATCGGTATAAGATTTCCTGTAAAGTGTCTCTCTGAGAGTTAAAACCGTTTAAACGCTACCGGTTATTCATCACCGTGACGATAATTCGTTAATAATCATAACAATAACAATCATAAACGAATCTAGATAGTAATAACCGTAATGCTCATATAAATACGCGCACTCGCGCGCGCTTAACTCTTGTTTTCCGCTCTTCGCTCGTTTAATATATTTTTTTCTGTTTTTTTTCTTATCATTAACATACGTGTAAAGAATTAAATCGATCACTTTCGATTTTCAACTCCTCCCTTCGTCTGTCGTGCGAGGCATCGCGTTGCGGCGTAAAACGTCAACGTAGTTCACATCACGCCCGAAATCGATGGTCTTCTCTTGATTCCGGTTAATAAATCGCGATGATTAAAGAGCGCGAGAAGGAAGGAATGTCCGTTCCGTTTCTTATGCCTTCTTGTGCACGCTAAATTATCTGTCGCGAGCTCGATAATTTAAAAATTACAGGGAGTGAAAAATTTGCAAGTGCTAAGGCTTGAAATTTTAAGGCTGTAAAAAATCCAGTCCTACACGTTTCATCAAGTGGGAATCCAAATTCTACGGATCCCCGTTTTCTTTTAAGAAAGCATTATAGTTTCGTAAGTTCCTAAAACGAATGTAACATCCCGATTTATTATATAATTTTGCGAGGACTGAAAGTTTTTTCATACATTGAAAGTTTTTCTTAATTTTTCAAGTCTGATCGTTATATCAGAAGAAACCACAGTTTTAAGGATCTAAAGTCCACTGCAGAATCTCCGCTATTTCGAAAAATTAAAAGCCTCAAAATCTCTATTATTTGAAGCGACTATTTCAAAATTTGCATATGTAAATTTTATAGATCAAAGTTCGAAGGATCAATAGATTCCAAGTATTAAAAGCTGAGAAGGTTCATTATTATCGATATAAATTTTAAAGTCTCGTGAAGAGATACTAACTTTCGTGAGTCTCTCTGACATTTTGAAGGTCCGTAAGTCTAATAATATGATAGATATTCAACATTGTAACGTGTCAGAATTTTTGAAGAAGTAAATAAGATTAATGAGAAGACATTATACAATATTATTATTTCGCTGAACTTGCATCAAAATTCCGAAACTTCAACAAATTTTAGATCTGAGCTTTTCTTTCTCCTTTAAAATTGAAAATAAAGCATATAATGAGTCACGTTACTTCGTATATAAAGTGTATCAATGAGTTTTATTCAGTTAACTTTAATAATATAATTATTCATATAATTATTTCATGCGTATATTATTTCAGTTAAATTGTAATTCGGAAAACGATCAGTTTATTGAATTTAGACTAAAATCAAAAGAATTTCAATTACTTTCAGAATAATCCGTCTCCCTACAATCCGTTTTTAGTTTCTAGCTTCACGTTTCATTATTTTGTAATTATATCGATAATGATCGATAACGGAAGAAATGTCAGTTCATCAATATTCATGAAAATTTGAAGCAGACTTAGCGAAGTACTCGATATATACCCGCAATGACGAGAAATCAATCTATTAGCCAAACTTTCATCGTACCTTGCATTCAAAATGTAGCTTGTAATAAGCACATTTTTTACCCGTTGTGCAAGTTTTTCCTCTTTCGTTACCTTCATCGTGATGTAGCTTTACTACATCGAAGAACTTGGTAATCATCTACATATCCACGTTATTATGTACTAACAATATCGTAGAGTCTGTGTCTATCAACTAAGAATCCAATATTGAAATTGTTTTATGTTTACGTTTTTATACTTGGCGTGGTCTTCCTGGCACCATAATGCACTTTTAAGAAATCTATATAAAAATATCGTGGAGTTGTCGTGTCCAGTGCGTTGAGTCGCGCGCGAAATAGGAATGCTCCTTGAATAAGGATGCGGAGATAAGAAACGAGGAGGGGAGGAATGAAGAAAGGAAAAAGAGCTCCATGAAAAAACAATCCACAGAGAATTAGAAGTAAATGGAAGGAAGAAAGTGGAGTTCGATACTACTCGGATTGAAAACTTCATTCAGATAGAGAGGTTGAATAAGCGATCATTGTATTTGCACGAACAAGATTCTCTTCGAACACTAAAAATACATTTTGTGAAAATAGATGGTTTTCTTTTAAAAAATCAAAAATTAAAAAAGTTATTTGTCGATTTAACCCGAGATATCAATTACATAAGAAAGCTTTCAAGTTCTTTTATTTATATCTTCGAATAAATGATTCGATATCTTTCAGCGAAATCAAGACGAGCAGATAAAAGATATAAGATTAATAGAAACGTGATAAAAGTGTGTCGAGATGGCAAAATTTGTTTTTCAGGAAGAAAGAAGAATTTCTACAAATTTTTACGATATAAATTAATACATGTAACAGCCATTAAAAGATTGTTCGCAAATAAATTACTTTAATTCTTAATAAATTATTATTAAAATAATAAAATAAGAAAGAGTAATGCAATCATATTATATAAATTCTTCGTTTATCAAATAAAATATCTGACATTGTTAAATAAGGAAAGTATTTTCATATATTTGAATAAATTAACGAGGGTTTGAAGGTTAGAATAAGTATTCTTATAATTGATTTACTTTTTTAAATTTTTCATTTCTTACTGACCTCTTTTATCTGGATGAAAAATTTGTTCAACTGTGAGAAAAGAAGAAGTAGAAGGAAAAGAGGAAAAAGAGGAGGAAAGAGAAAGAGGGACAGTATGAGAACGTTGTGAAAATTATGTCTGTTTTGGTCCCGTTTCGCATTGCGATTAGCCGCGAAACTACGCTTTCGAAATGAAACGATGACGGACAAGACAAACCAGGTCCCAACTTTATCCGCGTTAATGAGCTTTTTCCGCGTGAGCTTTTCCTTGTAAATGGCCGAGGCTGAAGATTGGCTCGACCGATCTTTCTCTTTTCTCTTCTGCAAAATTCATTGATAGACAATAAGATTAACGTTAACTAAATTTGAGAATTTTACGTCGCATTTATTATAGCAACTGAAGCAAAAGTAAATTAAACGGGACGAAGTGGAAATCAGATTATTCAACTGGACTGAATCTCTTCTAATAAACGTTCCTCAATTTTTTAACTTGTTTCTTTTTCAATTTGTATCTCTTTAAACACTCGATTTAAAAATGTATTTAATTTTACGAATAAATATATATTATAAATATATATAATTTTCTTGATACTGGCTTTTTTTCTGTAAATGATAAATTAATTTTTAGCAGCGTTCTATATTCCAATTTCGAATGCTGAAGAGATGAGAGAGAGCCGCTCGAGCTCACCTCGCAAAGTCCCGATAAAATCTCGGTTGTCGCTTGCGGTTGCGTTAGCAAAAGACACCGTCATGCCGAGACCTGAACATCTTCGGGACAAATATCGCGTTGAAAAGAATAAACGCTGCCAAATACAGCAAATGTTACGCACCGGAAGGGATACGAGTCACCCCCGATAAATCTAGATCTTGGTTCCAGGCTCTTCGGATCCCGGAATTGCGCGATCGTGAATTCGCGTTCGTGTCCCTCCCGAGACGTCTTTCTGGACACCATCAGTGCTTCCTCCAAACTTCCTTATTCAACGCTTCCCTTTTGCCAAGTAGACGTTAAAGATTCACGAGTTTTGTTGATTGTTTCCAACGAGAAAGAAAAATAGAGAGAAAAATAAATAGACAGATAAATATCCAGATAGCATGGAACATTTCTGTAATATTAAACATTACAATGTTGCTACAATATTATTGGAATGTTCTATGCTTAAGTGGATGAAGACAAAGAAAGTCAGAAAGATAAATAAAAAAACAAATAAAACATTTATTGTTCTAGGGCAAGTTCTTTAAAAATATGCAGATAAACTCGAAAGACAACGTACAAGAAGAATAAATAAATATAAAAATATTTTATTTATCAAGTGCTCTAGATTATCATCCTCTAAAGCGTTAAACATTTAAATTAATAAGATATAAAAGAATATATATATATATA
Source organism: Atta cephalotes (assembly GCF_000143395.1). Classification (NCBI taxonomy): domain Eukaryota; kingdom Metazoa; phylum Arthropoda; class Insecta; order Hymenoptera; family Formicidae; genus Atta; species Atta cephalotes. Next base: position 1,148,759 of record NW_012130099.1, on the reverse strand, counting down.
TATATATAATAAAACAATAAAACCAATAAGAAAATAAAAAAGAATAATATATACAAATAATAAAAAATATATTAATAAATATATATATTATAATAAAAAGAAATAATGTTCATGTGTTCATGTTAAATATGTAGTGTATATATGTACAAAATTACTATAAATAAACAAGGGAATACAATAATAAGAGAGAAAGAGAGAGAGGAGGGGGGAGAGGGAGGGAGGAAGGAAGGGGGA
>NW_012130099.1:1127520-1148505 GCF_000143395.1 Atta cephalotes | reverse complement strand
GAGAGAGAGAGAGAGCTTATGCTCTCGCATAATCTCCATTATTTTCCATATATGTGAGCGATCATAATTAATACAAGCGTATTTGAACGCGGAGACAATTAGCAACGGTGAAGAAGGAAGTTTGGCGAACACCTCCGAACGAGAAGTCGTTGGCAAATAATTAGTTTCCCCCGTTGTTCTGGTCGATCCTTTTAGTTAAGCCTATCCCTTCGCGTCGCGCCGCACCGCGCCAACTCCGCGCGGTCGCGGTTCCATTGTAAAAAATCTTCAATATCTTTTCCTCTGCCCTCCCCTCCCCCTCCCTTCAGTGGAAACGTAGTCGCCTTTTTTTTGTACCCGTGCGCCATGTACAAGTACATCTAACAATATAATATTCTATATAACCTACGGACGTTAAAGCGAATAAGATCACTTTGCATTCTCTCTCTATATACGTTTTCTAAAAACCCTTCGGATTTTTCTCGCCGGCCCTTAAAGCGCGTCATCAGGCGCCGTCCTAAGGAACAGGATATACGCAACTCAGACGTAAGAACGCGTCACTTTGTACGAATGAGTCTATTTGTTGCCAAATTTAGCGATGTTTTGCTGACGCAGGCATACCGGGAAGGATGGAGTTTCCGATGAATAAAATAATAAGAGAAGAGAAGGAATGTATACGCGCGTGCGACAATATGTAGCTGAAGGCAATTCACGGGTTAGATAAAATTGATATCACATGCCCGGCTATTTAGACAAGTCCGTCTTCTTTTTTCCATTTAAGCGCGACCCATGATCTCCGTTCTTATTTAAACGCAAACAGAGCGTAACTCGCGTGTTCGACGAACCGTTCAAATACTAGAAATTGTGATTTGCGCAGGCCGGCAACATCCAGCCTTTTGCCCGAAATCGAATATTTGAGGACGTTATATTGCCTCGGGCTAAGAACCGTTCGATTTCCAGTTTAGTTCTAGTTCAGTTTAGTTAGCTCTAGACATGAAGTACGAATACAACCCTTTAATGACACCCTTTAAGCGTATTTACCGTCAAGGGGAGAGTAGAGGGAGGGAAGGCAAATGGACGGTTTTACCTTAAGCGCGAGGCTTTAAGAGCCAGCTTAGGTTACCTTCGGGCCAGTTCTTGTCCGCACACGCGCTTCTTGTATACACACATTATACCTGTCCGCGCTTCACGAGGTATACAGAGATACAAGATTGAGTTTCCTGTGTGTCGAATGTACATTTAATTATTAAGAAAACATTTATTCAGGCACGCAAGTTGGGCAGGGGAGCAGCGCGCAGCTAATGGAAGAAGCCGCGCGTACCCCAGGGATTCCCTCCTTCACTGTGTATTCGCTCAATTGAAATCGATTATACGGATTATACGGATTTTCTTGTTTTTTTCCGACCATCCTCAATTTTCCTTTATGATCTTCTTTCCTTGATCGCATACTCTTACCCAAAATTGGCGAGTGAAGTGTCGGGGGTTGGAAGGGATCGACAAAAGTAGGCGACCAAAAGAGTCGAGAGACGACGCGATCCTTTGTGGAAAACAGGAAAGTTGAAGAGTCAGATAATTGAAGGCTCTAATGCGCGAAGAGAACGAATGCCGAGTGATTTTTTTGTTTATGTTAAAAAACACGCACAATTATTACACGTCGAATTTCTGAATTCAAATTTTCTTACGATCATTTGTCGCGCCATTCTAATTGGATCTTTGGTCGACTTTTTGAGGAGGGGCTCAAAGGTACGCGCGGAACGCAAGAAGGCCCATCGTTAGACGAGTTTCGCACGCGGAAACAAACGGCCGTGTCCGATCGACCCGACTGACGCAGAACTCCCGCTTAGTGCGGTATATCCTCAACAATCACATGTATATTTGTAGGTTGTGATTTGTGTAAAAACGAATTGTAAATCTTAACAATGTTGTTCCATACGAAATTTTTGCTCTGCGACAATTAAGAGACTTTTACTTTGAAATTTACAAAAGAGTTATCACTCATGAAGAGGATGACGCGTGGTGCCGTGGAAAATTTGTATGGCAAAGTTATTTACAAACCTGCTTGAGGAATTCGTTGTTAGATAGCATTTGGTAGCTTTCCTCTAGAGATCCTCGAGTATGAGATTGGATCGTCCTGAATGGCGGATTAAATACTTAAGATAGAATGAGATAGACCTCCATCTCATGCACCACCCTAAATGGCAGAATCAAAAGTTGTCTAAATGATATTCAATCTCTTACTTGAAAATCTCTATCCTCTTCGCGGCAATTGTTTTCAAACTAGAAGCGAGCTTATATTATTGAAGCCACTTCTCTTGAAATGCTAATTGCCTAGCAAAAGTACCAACGAGAGTTCATACGAATGATCATCGATTAAATTCAGCAATTAAATGCGGATTACAGCGGACCGCCAAGTAGCTGACGCAAACAAGGATACGCTGCTCTAGACGAGAGTTCTCACATTCGTTTGTGCGAAGAGCAAGCCTGCAGCCAATCGTAGCGATCATATTTCCAACAATATACTGTATCAATTATGATACATCTAGCCGGCAAGACGCCAGCACCGATCGACAATTCTTGGGCACGGCCGCGAGGCGTGATCGCGCGCAAAACCGGCGAGGGGTCTTAGTACGAGTGCTGCGGCTGCAGAGACGAGACTCAGCTGTGCGCCGACGTATCCGAGCCTTGACTGTTGCCTAGCCCACCCATGCCGGCCTGCGAAGTGAGCCTGGTGGCCGACTGCGATGTCGTGGTCACCGTGGCGGAGTGACTGAGGCCGTGATGCCTGCCGGTTTCTGGCACCAGGTGGGGCGTACGGCTGGAGACAGGCGGTAAGACCGGGCTGACCGGCCACGGGTGCAGGGACATGGTGCTGGGAGCGCTGGGCACGCTGCGTGAATGCGGCAGCAGGGGTGAGTTGGAGAGGCTGGCGAGGGGGTGATGCGCGGCGGACACGACGTTGCCGCCGCCGGAAACGCCCAGGCTCGTACCCAACGATATTGCTCCTCCGCCACCACCGCCACCGCCGCCGCTACCGCCGCCGCCGCCGCCGGAAACCGCCATAGCTACCGCGGTATCCGGGTGGAGGAAGTTACGCCGTTGCTCCATCCGCTCGGCGTGCTGCGCCAAACAGCGGGTCAGCTCCTCGGGCAATAGTTCCAGCTGGCCCTGCAATGAAGTCAGCTTCTCCTCTAGGCCGACCAGACGATCCTCCAGACCCACCAGACGCTCCTCCACCGCGTCCTGCCGCGTGCTCATGTCCGAGACGATCTCGTAGACGGTGTTTTGTGTCTATCATGAATAAGATGCATACGTTAAATACGTCAACAAGCTTATCGTACCTAGATTCTGTCATTTTTAACGATAGTTCGGTATTGTGTTATACTGTTACTGCGCGACGACAACTTTTTACTTATTTACTTTTTGACATTGTCGTCAAAAGTAACAGAATTGGGGTACTGGATGATGTAGAACAACATTGTGTTTACAATCATAAATCGGTTATTTTACATAACTAATCGTGAAAAACTCTTCTAAGTAATTACGAATAAATAATAAAGACATTATTGAGTCTATAGAACTAAATTTTTTTGCGACAAAAATGGGAATAATTAATAAAATCCTGATTTAAAGGTCAGCTGTTCTATCTAAGCAGCCATGGAAGCTTTGAAATGTAATCCCCTTCAATCCTCTCTGTACGCTGCTGCAATATTCCATCAAGCTTTACGAGAGGATGCAGGTTTCCCTTGTTAGCACAGAATCTCACCTTGGCCATGTCCGTTATAGTGTTGGCGTTGTCCATCAATTTACGCTGATCCATTTTCACCTTTCTGAGTCTGAAATTTCGAGGTAGTTTGTGATTACGCACTGGCCTAACTATGGTGACCTAATAGGTCTGGAGTGGTATCGACTTACGCGTATATGGCCAACAGGAATTTCCGCTGATGAGTCCTCACGCGTCCGGGATTGACGCGCTTCACCAAACGGGTGTGCTTGTAAATCAGCCACGTTTCCCGCAACACGTTCGCCGCGGCGTTCTTTAACTACAACAGAACAAACAACGTTTATTGTCATTCAAAGCTCCCTTCAACACCTGAACCTTTTATCGGTATCCAACAGGGTCTCTGGGATATCATATCAATATTGTATTGGAAATATATCCTCATCACTCTTAAGGCTTTAAAAAGTTTTTCAAGGTTTCCACCCTAGACGATGAAGAGATCATTTATTACGTCTTCAGAGTTATATATATATAATTTTATTTATAGGCTAAAAGAATGCCTGCAGGATATATATAGGGTGTACTTTCGTAGTTTGAGAAGGAATTGTTCAAACTATATTCGCTGAGTAAACATTATGTTATAGCAATAATTGCACAATTGTTAACTATGATATTCAATGTCACGATCAATTATTTCTTTCAGAATCTTGAGGAGGATTGTCTCAAGAAATAATGAAAGTCCTGTTGAGAACATATGTTCTACATGCGTATTTTGGCTTCGTATGAGTGTCAATTAAAAAGAAAAAAATTGCAAGATCACGTTTCTCTTTCGTTAATTACATCACGCTATACGGTATATTGTCAAGGAAAAAGAGCATTACGCTCGTTACACAAATCTTATATGGCCCAGAAAAAAAAAGTATTTCGAGAGGACTGACGTTTGTTTTGTTGCCGCGCTGATGGGATCAGATCGATTCCGCTTATGCAATGACGTGAAAAAAAGCGATATGCGTTTGAGGGTTAAAACAGCGTAAAAAGACCGTCGATACGGTCACGTGTATAGCTCTACGTTACCACTCCTTGATATTTGCAAAGTTTATAAATAAACGCTGGCTAATAATTATTTCAGTAGCCGTATGGTTGAAGACTTCGATCCGGAGGTGGAGAGAAGCGGTCGTACTTATGCAACCACACGTTCACGTCGTGCGGAACATTAATCTAAATCATAAACGAAATATTTCGAGTTACGGTTTCAATTAAAGCGGTTCGTCGGAATATTACAAAAAAAAAAAATATTTTTAGACGTGCCTTTTTATTTCTGAATAATTTCGAAATATTTTTAAAATAAAGTCCGTCTGCCTTCGCGTGCGGTAGGATTGCAATTCGCTGCATTAACTCTTTACTTCTGACATCAGCCGATCGATTATGTCACGATCTGCGGAACATGTACAACGAGTTGTCAAGGGTTTTTCCTCGTAGAGAAACTAACGATGGAAATGTCCATTTTTCCAGCTCCTGCGTTGTTCTTCGAATTCTAAATTAGCGCTGAATTTCCCAAGTGACTTGCGGGCTCATTGATTTTGTTTTTGTCTTTAAAACTGAATTGCCACTAAGGACGTAACTTTCAAATCTCGTATCCTAAAGCGCTTGAAACTCCTGTAAGTTTTTGTCCTAGCTCCTAATATTCACTATTCAACTCCCAACTACAGGCGGCCGACTTCTCAACTTATAATTTAAGTTCAATGAAACATGCCGGTGAATTATGGTGTCTATTATTGTTATAAAGTGTCCCAGAAATGGCAAAATTTTCCGTGCGATATATGTATATCAGAAAGCGAGTTTTGCAGCAAACGTTTCATTATCGTGACTTTCTTTAAGCCGCCTTTTTATTTATTTAGAAGTTTGTTAAGATTAAATCGATCGATGTCATGTTCTTTTTGTGATGATGAAGGTTAAAATGATACATTAAGTAACCGACTTGTTCATCTTCAATATAATCAATACCATTTTGTATTTTGTTCAAAAATCAATTATTAAAATTTTTATGCTAAATTTTTAATATATACGCGAGTTAATTTAATCGATTATGTTATTTGAATGTTTGATGTTGAATTCAATATTTAATATTCAACATTTTATGTTTTTATGTTAAGAATAACACAATTTATAAATAATTGAGCAAATTACATAAAAATAATGTTAAAAAATGTAAATTTTAAGATAAATGAATAAAATATGCCCATTTAACATATTATAAATAATAATTTTATTGAAATGTATTAATTTTACTAAAACATATTAATATATTGTAAATGTTTATTAATTTTTTTAGATTAATTTTACTGAAAGAATATATTTCCAATTTGATTACAAAATGTATCTATATTATATTTTTGTGATAATTTTTATATAATTGCTTTCTAATATATTGTGTTAAATAAATACAGAAATTTAGATGTTTAGGACAAGTCAAATATGTTAAATTTAAAACATTTTCTGCGAGAAAAACGTCGCATTTATTTATCTGAATGGACAATTCGATAATATTCTCTACATGTCTACGACACGCATTTTGTTTGACTCGTTTAATATAAAAAAATTGTGAAAAACATTCAAATATTTAAGTTTCTCGAATCTAAACTTCTCAATTCGGAATTCTTACAGTTGTATAAATTTTTAAACTCTACCTCATGGATTTTCTATATATGTTCTATGGATTTTCTTAAAACTTTTCTTTCACACATCTTTTATTGTTCTCATTATATTTTGAATTTCTTTCTTCGAGATTAAATATTCAAAGTTTCGAGATTATTAGGTGATATTTTTAGATTTTTGGATTCGCATTCTTCCAGATTCTCAGAATTCGTCTTTCGCTGTTTCTTTTCCTAGAATTCTAACATCCGACGTCGCGCACTTTTAATATTATCTATCTCGGTACCGCGATATAAAAATTAAGAATTCAGATTAGCAATGAAGGGAAAGTTCTGCCTAAAGGTCAAAGCAACTTCATGCAGTCCGCTTATTTCCGAGACAACCTTACTCGCAGTGGGATACTTTCTTATTACGTGGCTCAGCCAGAAAATTACGTCGCACTGTATATACATAGAGAGTGATATCCATCATGCTCTCATTATGTGCTTAATTCGCTTTTCTGATTCTTGCGGAATACTCTCAGCGAGTATAATTTCGAAACCACCTTTGCAATTATGTCTATTACTGCTACTGTTCTCTTTGGTAGAAACTTTAAGAAATTTTATACCATCTTTAGTTGAAAGCCAAGCATTATCTCTATCATTAGAGACTTTTTACCGTAAAAATCAAAACATTAAAAACTTTAAGAGCTTTGCAATTTAAATTTAAATACACGTAAATTGAGAAATTTTTAAAATTTCGCGAGCGTTAATGAGTTCATTAATTGCTCATCAGTTTTTAATCTATTTTATTCAAAATACGTTGATATTTAATAAATCGTTTCGTACATCATCTAAGAATAATGGCCAAAAGATGACTTGATATAATTTCTTCTTTTATTACTACTTGTCGTCTTACTTTGGAAACTTATTTACTATACATATCATTAAAAGTTGGCTCCCTTAATTCAGAAATTTGCGCTGGATATACAAGAACATCGCATAGTTAATTGTTGTAATACAGAAAAGTAACTTGGATACTTGTAAAATTCTTAGCTTAATCTTCTGTATTTAAATAAGGATAGTTTGAACAAAAAGAAAAGTTACTTTATATCATCCCATTATATTATTTATACATGAATTCTATTTAATCCCTTGTATTTTGAATTACTTTTTTTTTTAACTAAATTGATTTAACGATGATAAGAGTACATAATATTGTATTATTATTTTAAGAAAATTTCACAAAAAGTTTTGCAAAACAAGTCCTGCAATAACAAGTCAAATCGAAAATTGAAAATCAATTTTTCTGAAGCTTTTTACAAGCTAAATGAATGTTTAAACAAAAAGTTTCAAACAAAAGAGCAGACATATATCTCTTCATTATATCGGTCGATACAAAAGTGGTACGTACTATTGTAAGGCTATTATAGATTAGTATAGACTAATATAAAACTAGTATACCAGTTCTCTTTATAAATTCCAAGTACTTTCTCTGTTCGATCCGACTATTCGCTAATCTTTTACAATTTTTTTACGTCTTTTTCCAATGTATATTTTACAGTCAATAATTTTAAATCAGAGTATTTCTGTTGTGTTAGGAGTCTGTTATCATTTATTATTTTACATCCGTTAATAGCATTTGTTATGTAAGTATTGCATTTCATCGCGGCAACGTAACTCCCTTTTCTCTGTATTATTACAACCGCAAAGCTACTATTAACACAAAGGTCTTACAGATGCAACGGCTAGGACGGACCGCCACAGACAATGGCCTTACCCTTTTCGTTAATTGTGTGTCCATCATAAAGTTGTGCACGTGCTTCTCCGCCCGCGTAAGCTCGAGCTTCCTGGAGACGACTGCTACCAGCAAAGCGGTGCACCCCGCGCCCTGAAATTTCGAGAAAATGCAATTTCTCGTGAACTTCTCTTTCACATGAAATTTGTAGATCCTGAAACTTCCACTTTCCGCGCACTTCTTTTAAGAACCTTAAGTATATACGTTTTCCGATCCCTCAAGCTGAATGTAATGAAAAAAATCGTTTTGTTTTATTCAAGATATGTCCTAACAGCTTCTTACGGTCCTTTGTAGGTTCTCTAATCTTCGGAAAGTCTTCTCTTCGAGAGTAAGAAGTAATCAAACTTAAGAAGTCTGATCAAAAGAATATGGTGAGTGAACAAATGCGTATGCCATTGAGCTAAAAAATTGAGGTCACCGATAAAAAGGAGAATTTTCCAAGACCTACAAAAAATCGTAACAATTTCCTTGTAGAATAAGTGAAAAAAAATGAAATAAGAAAGAATCGTTTTAGTTGACTCAATGCGATATTTCGATTTGTACAGTATTTGTATTTGTACAGTTCGATACAAGTACACATTTCGTATACTGAGAAAAATATTCTGGTTAAACCAACAGAAAGACCCAACCAGAATGGCAGATTTTGGTAAGATTAAACAGAATTTTTCATCTCGCCAAAATGCTATTCTAGTTGTATCTTTTCATTAGTTTAACGAGAATATTTTTTCCGCATGCGGAAAAAATTTTTGGTATTTGTGAGACTAATTGCATGATTTATAAAATTATAATTGCTTTCGGGAACATATATTTTCTTTTGGCATATATAGAACATAATTATTCTTACTTAATTAAACATAATTATTACTAATATTACAACAATAATAATTATGCAGCAACAAAAATGGAACTAATCATGCAATTGTCACAAATACTAAAAATTTTTCTCTCATTGTCAGTATAATTGAGAGAAAAGTTTTTGAAAGAAAAAAAAATTTCAAATAATAATTTTTATCATAATAGAGTTATTAATTTAGTTGATTTTTATTAGGTAAAATCTGTCTCATTAATCACTAAATTATCTGTTCAATTGTAAGGAAACGACGTGATTAGAGAGAATTGTTTTTCATTTGCTGTTTGTAACTAATAGCAAAATTACACTAAATGCAGATTAATTTCACAGAATTTACGAGATGCATTTACAACATTATATACTCTAATATAGAATTAAATTTGTATTTGTAATTATAATTACATGTTACTATAATTATAATTGTTGCTGTAATGTTAATAATAATAACTGTATAATATAGAGTTCTATCAAAATATATGTTTGTCAACCAAAATTATACTAAAAAAGAAAAGATTGATTGAATATAGCATAGCATTTTATTGGCTGCAGCAACCTGCCAATCTTTTCTTTCATTATTACATCATAAAAATGCAATTACCTTTTTCATGAAACAAGAACGTTTCGGAACGTATTGTAAATTATGTTCGTGACTGAATTTCCGAAAACAACTTGGAAAGCGGAAGTTTCCGAGGAATTAGCTCGTGTTGTTGGAACTAGCGCTGATCAAAGCTTGGCGCTAACCACGAGTGCTAACGGATTAGTGGGGAGCGTGGCTGGAACAAGATTGGGAAGGAAGAGATGGATAATGGATAGGGAAGAGTGATAATATAATAAGGAACGGCTTGGGCGTTCCCCGAGGGAACGAGTGGATGTGGCGTTTATTGCGTAGTCTAAGCAATGGCCTTAATGACTAGCGGTTACCGTGCGATCGTAAACTCGAAAGCGCCGAAATCTGATGGCGGTGCACAAATCACGGACAAGCGATCTGCAACTCGGACCGGCACACGAGCGAGATCGATCGATTGTCCGCTCAGTAGAGTGACGCTCATTACGCTTGTCCAGCAGTAATGAAGCTTGGAGCTTAATGCACGAGTTACATCGGGTTACATGCCTGCGGAGTCGTGCGTCTCAACTCGGTTGCGGTCGCGTATATTGTGCCCCGATAGTTTGTGGTAACTACGGTAAGGATTAATGACCGGTGTAATCGACAATACGGCGCGTAATCCGACAATCGTAATTTTCGATGTCCTTATCAAAACAATTTGTTAAGACAAGTCGCGTTTAAGTATTGAGAGAAAAATGTGCGGTATTTGTGATTATAATTGATAATAAATAAAATAAATAATAATTTTATTGTCATTTTTATAATTATTACTGCAATAATAATAACTTTATATCTATAATTCTATTAAAAAATCATATTATCATGATGATTTCAAATTTAATAATAAAATCAAGATGAACAACTAAAAAAAATTAATATTTTTATGTATAACTGTTTGTATAACATTTGCTTGCAATTTATGTGATAATAACAATTAAAAAAATGTGTAAAAGAAAAATAAAGAACAATTATTTTCAAAATATATGATTAGTACCACTATATAGTTAAATTATGATAATTGCAATCATTTTTTTCTCTCAATAAAGAAATCCAAATATCTCCTTTTTTTGTTTAAGAAAATAATTTTAATTAAAATAAAAATATACAATTACTTTCGAATTAAATCTTTCCTGCAACAGCGTTACATTTCTCTCGTGGATCGTCGTTGTACGTTTGACAGAAGACGCTTTATCAATGTTACCGCGTTTCTATTACAGGATCAACGTCGCAAGTAATGTATTAAATAATCGATAAGAGTTTGCGAAAACGGTAAGAATCTCGATTCGTATAAGCTAGTTTATGTTTTGCATTATTCTCATCCTTACCATCATTCCGGTGGAGACGGCTATACCTCGACCGCAGTATGTATTGGGCACGATGTCGCCGAAACCGACGCTCAGGAACGTGATGGCGATGAGCCACATGGCGTTGAGGAGATTTGCATGTTCCTCATCGTGGAATCTACGGTAGCGAAATGATGTATTACTTTAATTAATTGATGAAGCGTGCGTGCGCAGATAAATGTCTTGATATCTTACCCTTTCTAGACCCTTAAACTCTACGAATTGAATATTTCAGACCTTAAAATACCTTATTCGAAACTTCAAGACTTTAGATTTCTAAAAGGATTGAAAGTTATAGATACTCTATTCAGAAACAGATAATCTCTTTTCGAACTATCCTTAAGAGGATATCGAGAATAATTAGATTCAGAGCACCGTGTAATTCCTTTCGTGCATTACGCGCTTTAATTGATATTACATTGTGAAATGGTCATTTCAAGATATCTGTTTTAATGTTCGCGATATTAGAAAGACATTACGATTTAGATTACGGAATTCCTCGATTCTTCTTTTTATTGGCGACTCGACTATGTTTTGTCGTAACCGGTGTTTAATCTTCACCGGAGGGCTGAGCGACCGCTCTAGGGTGGGCTACGGGTAATGCAGAATAAAAGACAACATGCTCCCCACGAGATTCATTATCGGGCGCAAAGAGGATTGAGATGACAATGCGAGCGACGTACCAGGCTGTAATCCAACGTCGTAAAGCGACTTTAACAGCCTCGTTACATGGCCGATGTTACATGATTTCGTCTTCGACTAGTAAAATCATCTTTTAGAGCTCATTAAGGGTTCCGGCTTTCGATATCTAAGAGCCAACTAGGTCGGTTGATTATTTCGACTTCGCCGGACAACAAATCAACACAACAATTGTAATCATGAGATCCTAACCAGGATTACATCACTGTTGATTGTTGTTGGTGTCGTTATGTATCGTTGTGCAGCTTTTTCATCATACAAAATATCTGTGCAACGATAATGTCATCTATCGATATACAAAATAGCACCTTAGATAGCAAGCTGTTACTCGTCATTTTGATATCAAAAGGACATTAAAGATGTTATTTTCATGTTAAAATAACGTTAGCTGCTGTCTGAGAAGATGATATACATAAAGAATCGTATATTCTTCACTAAGGAAATAATAAAGTATGTTCTATCAACAAATATATGGTTGACAACTAAAAATGAATTGCATTACTCATTTTTCTCCGTTTGTAGCAGCATTTTTCATGTCAAATATTAATTTGTAATACAACACTTACAACCCATACAATAAAAATTTTGGCACTTGTAACGTTTTGCCATGACACACTTCAATTAATATTATTAATTAACGTAAGTTAAATGGATTTTAGAGATCTAGTATCAGTAACTGTATTACAGATTTTGATTTCATCTTCGGAAGATTAATGTCTTTAAACCGTAGCGCAATAACATTTTATTATCGTAACAAAAATTAACGACAAAAAGGAAAATCTTTTCAATGAGATTAATCCGTGTAACGAACTTTACTCTTCCACTCTCCCACTTGGTTCCGATAAAATTGATGATTCGCGCTTGTAACAAACGGTCCACTCCATAGAAACCCCATAAAACGGATTATTTTCGCAGTAACGCTGATTGTATGACTGATTGTTGGCCGCGTAAATCGCTTTATTGTCGTGGAAATTTGCGCGGCTACGTGCAGATGCACACTGAATAAAATATCATTTGTATTTCGTGACAATTTCCGGTCCCATAATCCGAGAGTAAAATTGGCCGCGGGGCCCGCACAATGTATACGTTGATGTGAGAGCAAAATTATCAAATTGATTTTTTAATTTTGAATTTAGATGCAAATACGCAACCGCAAATTCGATAATCTCGAACCGCACGCGTTAGTTGAATAATACAACCTCGATATCATATACGATTTATTTTGTAAAATGATTTGGAAATATTTATTTAGTTTTGATAAATAAACATTTTACGCAGTTTACGAGAAAATTGACAGCAGCGGAAATTCATAATAATGATTGATAATGATAATCATGAAGCATAATTTATTACTATATGATGCACTGAAAATCATGACGTTAAACTTTATTAAATACCACCAACAACGTTTACAAAATAGAGATTTAAATAAATTTAATACAACTATTACTATAATGTTTCACATGATATATGTTTGAATTGACAGTAATGGAAATTGATAATGTTTTGCCATAGCACAATTTATAATTCGTAACATTGTAATTTGTAATATTAAATTTGGCTAAAATATCGTTAATAAATTACTAAATTTACTAACAAAATGGATATTTGAAAAAAAAATTACTTATTAAAAAAAATCATTCTATTAGATATATTTTTTATCGGTACTTCATGTATGCGTCGTTTTACGTAATAAAATAAAAATATAAAATTCAAATCAGAATAAAAATTAAAATTCCTTTCGTAAATACCGTTTCATTTGCTGAAACATTCCGCGAGGCATTGCGATGTTCGAGATATTCTCGTATTCATTTAGCATACGTCGGAAATTTATCGGAAAACCGAATGTTCCTAGCATTATCGAGTCATATTATCATAATCGACTATCGAATAAAGGTGGAGGGCGATTAATCAAATACGAGCCATTTCCGAAGATTGCCTTACGAGCAACAATGAAACAGCCAGCTGACATTATCAACGGTTTAAAACCGTTCATCCTGTACCGAGGAATGCAGAATGTTAGAAGCAGCCAGTAACACGTCGACACATATTTCGCCAAATGATAAATATTTCAGTTAAGGACGTGGGTGGAAAATCCTCCCATCATCCATTAAGAAGAAGCGAGTGGGTTTTAGAAGACGGCAGGTAAGAAAGATCCTTTTTCTCCGAGCTATACATAGCTGTAGGGATCAATGGCAGACACCTTATATCGTCTGGTGAATTGATTATTCCTGAAATCGGCGCAACTATTTATGGCAAGAATTTAATTATCAGTCAGTCTCTGAGATCCGCTAAATCTCCGCGATCGCCAGCAACCCCAATCGGGGATTCCCGCTTTGGCGGAAGGATGCATTGAGATTTATTATTACGGCGCGGTAGTGCGACGGACGGACGCGCCATTAGGTCGTAGATCAATCATCGTACGCAAATGAGTTGCAACCATAGAGCTGTGTATGATTCCAAAATGCACGTGTCATGCTGCTCTTCCTCCCTTCGAATAATGGATCGCATGGATAAAACGAGATCTGTTGCCATTACTAAGTTTCAGTTGCTATATCGCGTAACGTGAAGAAATCATATCTTCCTAACAAAAAATTTACATCGAGAGAAAAAGTTTAGTACTTGGGATTATAATTGCATGAAAAAATAATTATGATTAGGAGCTTCATTTTTAAGTTATTATTGCTATAATATTAATAATAATAGTTAGATATATATAGAGTTATATTAAAAAATATAATAAAATATATATATAAAATATATATATATTATTACTACATAATAGTAATAATTATAACAATGAAGCTCTTAACTATTTTACCATGTAATTATAATTACAAAATATTAAACACTTTTCTCTCAATGCAATACTAAAAGCAAAAAATAGCGACCATTTTTATTAGTATATCCGGTAAATACAAAAAGTGTAATTGAACAGTTTTATTCATTTGAAATTTTCACGTTAAAACAATATTTATTTACGTATTTATTTGAAACTGTAGATTTCAACAAATATTTATTCATAAATGTTCTATAAATAATTTGGCGAGTATTTGTATATATTCAAATAAAATGTGAATTAAAAAAGAAAGCAACTCTAATAAGCAACTCTAATAAGCAACTTTTTCTCCTAAATAATAACTCCTTAATAATAACTAATAACTTGTAGTAAGTAAATATTTGGCTTTAGTGATAGAAAATCGTTTACTATTTTCATATTAAATTTTATCATATCAGTTTTACTTTATTTCCCTACTTAAAATTTGAATTCGAATATAGAATGATAAAGATGTTTATCCTCTCTTAACAAGGTCGTCAGAGATTATCTGTCAGTTTCTGATACAAACGCATCTATAAAATGTATTTTCTTATGTCTTGATTTATTTAAAAGCAAATGTAATTACTTAATTGCTTATACAGTTCGTAAAATATTTTGCCTTCGAACTTCACTAAAATTGTCTAAACTATGTTAAGATGAAAATGAGAATTATTATTATCTATGTTTTTACTAAGGAAAATATTTAATGTGGTTATGATCTACAGAGTAGGAATGAAAATGCAAATTAAAGATAATCATACTTACAAATATATTCATTTAAACTGAATAAAAAATATTTATTTGTTTTTCATACATAAAAAATTATATTCATACTCTCGTATTCATATTTATGATTAATTCATTTATTCGAATATTGAATATTGGCTACATTAGTTTTGATAGCATCGGTAGCTAGAAAACTATTATAGACGTAGAGAATTGAAAAATTTTGATTAATGAGATTTGATATAATAGTAGAAACAAATGACGAATCCATTACTCTTTAGAGTCAATGTAACCCAAGATTTTATCGACGCAAGGAATTACAAGCATGGAATAAACAATAGTGACATATCTTCTATACATAAATAGGGTCGGGTTCTCTTACCTCTCGCACTGTCGCAGTGTCCATGAGGCGATGATCCACAGGGAGACCATGAAGACTAGCAGCACCGTGCCCGGGCAGATGGTCATCAGGGTCTTGAGGACGAACCTGGTGTTAAAGTTGATGCGATTCAAGGCCCCTATGCTCCGTGACGACGCGTCCGTGAAGAGTTTCGAGTGCAGCAGCATCACCCGGCAGATGAGGTAGAGCCTGAGGAACATCGGTAGCGAGAGAGTGACGTCGTATGGCACCCACTTGGAGCCGATGTCGCCGTTCTTGTTCGCCAGCTTAGTCGTCCACAGGAAGTAGTACTCGCCCGGGATCGGGTGGATCGCGCAAATCGCCAGCTCTACCGAGATTTGCGCGATCCGCTGCCAGGTCATTGCGATCCGCCAGTCGTCCGCGCAGTTATCGATCATGAACAACTGTCGCCCAACAAAAGAAAACGGACAGATAACAAGAGAACACTCTCACAACCGGAACGTGTCTGTCTAATGTCGTCTGAAGTTTTGTGTGCTTAAATCGGAGAAATATTTTTTCCTTAGAAATATATCCATGCAGAACAAACAGTCATGATGATATCAAAATGACTCCAAAATAATAAAAAAAAAAACGTTAGATTCTTTAGGTTTCAACGATAATAAAAAGATAAAAATTTGGGCGCTGCAATTAGTGCGCTAAATATTTAATAAAAAGATAAATTTCACATATATCGAAACTAATGTTTAGCATTTGATCATATAATAAAAGAAGATACATTTCGGTTACTTTCTTGCCATTACTAAGCGCATGTAAAAATAAATATTGTACAACAGTCATGAATGAGTTGCATCATTAAATTCTTGTGCAATCTGTCTACGAAATTTTTTTCAGCCAAACTCTACTCCATAACAAGTCAGGGAATATTTATCTCCTAACTTAGACGACTGGATAGTAATGAAAAAGTTAAGTCAAGATGCAAACGAATGTGTTCAAATATTAATATATCAAAAAAATTTGGCAATCCTCTATAATGGGAAAAAGGGAAACATTGAGAAAAATTGGTAAGTATATATATATATATAAAACCATTTATTTTGTTGTGATATGTAACTAATAAAAACTTTTTTACTTTTTCATTTGTATTCTTCTAATTAAAAGTTGGTTAAAATAATAAAAAAATTGTGTTGTAATCAAAATTTGATTAGACTACCTAAATTTTTATTAAAACAACGCAATTTTTAAATAAAAAAGTAAGAAAGTTTTTTTGTTAGCTGCATATCAACAAAATAAATGGTTATACCAAAATATTTCTCTGAGTGGTATATAATATTTATTTAAAAGGAAAAAAACAATGGTCAAAGTGACTAGACACAGTCAAAAATCAAAGAACGAAAGTTGAGTAAACATGACGGTTACACGTCTCAGTGAAAACTTTTTACTAAGATATATAACCATCATGTTTACACATTTCGTTCTTTGATTTTTGACTGCAATGTTTTGGGCACTTCGACTGTTTTTTTTTTAAATATTTATTTTACGCTTTCTTTCACGATGCGAAAAATTGCCTAGTTTTTTAATATTTGAGTACATTCGTTTGCAATTTTGAGAATTCAATTTTTTTGTTACCGTCCAGCTGGTGAGATGAATATTCGATCTCTCTGTCTTGTTATGGAACGAAGTTTGGGCGCAAGAAATTTCGTAGACGGATTGTATAACAATTTTACTAATGATTATTGTTTCTATTTTTATATGCGCTGATGATGACTAGAAAGCAACTAAAACGTTTTTTTATTATATAATCAAAACATTAGTTTTAATACACGTGGAATTAAATTTTTAATTAAATATTTAACGCACTAATTACAGCATCAATTTCTAGCTCTAATTATAATTTTTGTATTGTTTTTATTGATTTCAAAATGATTATAAAAGATCACTTTTCGATTTATTTTAATGTATCATGTTGGCATGACTTGTTTGTGCTGCTGGATTATTAAAAGCAATCTATAAATTATTATTTAATCTATAAATTATTACTTAAAACATTATTTCTGTATTCAAATATTTAAATAATCCCAAAAATTATTCGGAAGAATATTTGCTTTTGTAATAATATTTCTAATATTATTCTCGATGAATTTAAATACTTGAATATTACTTTGATAATTATTCTGAGGAATATTTAATCAAGAGACTCTTTTATAATGATTATTTTACATGTTTTTTTTTTACGTTGAAGATCTCGAGTATTTACTTTCCTTTTATTGAATATTCCAATAAGCTTTCGACAAATTTCACGATTAATATGTAATACGACTGAGAGTTAATTAAAACATATTATTAACTGTTCAGTTACTCGTCGAAGCTAAAAAATGTCTATTAAACCCGCCTATTTCGCATGATTGTTTGTCGAGCGGACAGATAAATGAATAAATTAATGCTCAACCCTTCAATATTATCATACACAATATTCAAAGCGATTTTTCGGTACGTCGACTGATATCGATTGCGCGAAATTGCCAATCGAGACAAATGAGTCTACGTATCCCAGATACGAGAGCTTGCTCTTTGAGCCTCCAGCCCGATTAATATGAATTCCAGCCGCTTTGCCCTGACTTGATTAAAACGCCGCGCCACGTATTCATTGTTTATCGCCGTTTATCCCGTGCGAGAGAACACGTCGTCGTAACCGTACACAACGCCACCGCCATTCCAGTAACAAATCATCCTTAACTCGGTAACGATCCTGTCAGATCTAAACAGATCGTGTTAAAGGACCCTACACACTACAAACACACGTATCATTCGAGGCACGTAATACGTGATTTGTATCGTGTTGTGATACGGATTTTTGATTTCATGGGTCTTCGACGCCTCGGATTTTTTTTTTCCATTTTCATATTACTCGTTTTCTTTATCCGAAAGATTTTCACGGATATAAACGCACATTTCCATGTATTATTTGTAATTTTTTACTCAACAATATAACTCTAATATAATACATATGTTATATGATACACGTGTTATGTTACAATTATAATGTGTAATAGAAACAGATATGTATTATATGTAACTTGATGTTTACTGCGATTCATTATTTTTTATATTCATTTTTTTTTATATTAGACTCGCGCACAACATAAATAAACAGTAATATTACATTAATATTATAATTTCTCATTCAACGATATAAAATATGTTGTACAGTATAACAGTTATATTGTCGAGAATGAAATTATAAATTCATATAATTTTTTCATCATAAATAATCTAGAAAATCAGCTTCTAAAATATTATAGCACTTGAGAAACGTGAGAATGGTATGCAGATCCAATCTGACTTCATTAATTACTTATTACGCGATATCAGATTACTATTATCGGAACACTATGCGGGAGGTCATTAGGACTTGAAGTGTCATAAATCATCCCTTAAGTTTCCCCCGCTCTAACGTGTCGGTTAGAACCACACGATTTTAAATTTCGCCGCTTCGACAATAGAGTTGTTCCACTCTGAGGATCTTCAGGATATGATACATCCTCGGGATATGATACATCCATCACGAGATGTAGAGATCTTTTATATCTTAGCGATATCTCATCCACATGATACATCGTGGATACTTTGCAGCCCGTATCTCTCAGCCAGCGCTGAGGCTATGGAAGATGCGACCCGCCAACGTCGTGAATAGATTAGTATAATGCAGTGGGAGTCCATTTATCCGGTGGAATAATCCGGAAGATACGAAGATTGTCGCGCAACGTAAAAAAGTGAAAAAAAAAAATTTAACTGTGTACCGTGAAACCGTAAAAGATGGGATGTGCGACACAAAGACGGTTGACGATAGCAAAAATGCAAACTGCCGGATGCGCGCTGCGTGTATTTGAGGGTCTAACTGTAGGGTCGGCTTGAACATCACTGATTTATGGACTACATGAATCTATAGTAATGTCATACCTTCTAAACTTCACGTTATCTGAGCGGCTGCAGAACCGTGGATACCCTATAACGAGCTTTGAAGTAAGAGGCTATATAGTATTATAGGATTTTGCGATGAGGGCAAAGATACACAGAATATTAATAGCAAATTTCGTGGAAATGAATAAACGTTAAACTTGCGATTCTTTTTTGTTTTATCAAATTTCGTCAGCATATAGAGAGAACGATTTTTTTTATTAAAATATCTAAAAATTTAACTGGATACAGATCTGAAAATAATTTTATTCATTGTTAATTTATAGTGTCAAATTTTACCTAATATTACTGCTTCTATTTAGTGTATCGTCATTTTATACTAATACAATAATTAAATTTGACGCTATATTATAGTGTCAAATTGACATTATATAGTCAATTTTTAAATTTAACCAAATATAGATTTAACAATGTTGGACTTCAAAATAATTATGTGTATAGAACGCTGAAGCATCTGTTGATAATGTTGCATAGATTTTTAATATTCTAGTAACTAGTTTGAGTGTCCCTGTATACGTACTTTAATAGTTAATTCAAATAAAATTATTTTCAAATTTGTATCTGAATTTTTAGACATTTCAGCAAAATCATTCTTTCGGTGCAGTTTATTGCGATCATTCTTTTTAAAATTTTTTTCTGTTAATTCTTTTTGTGAGAATCGACATTAGTAGAAATCGAGGACTGTTAACGGCTCATTATTCAATGCGAAATTAAATTTGACAAAATCGATGAAAAATTTATTCACGAAAAGAACGGTTTTGTTGAAATATCTAAAAGATATTAGCTAAATTTGAAAATTTTGTTGCACTCAAAATAATTATATAGGATGCTCAAAGTGATGCTGGAATATTAAAACTTTTTGCAGCTTTGCTCATCATGTTTGAGTTTCCTATATAATTAGTTTTATGGTCCAGCAAAAAAATATTTTAAGATCTGTACTTATATACTAAAATTTTTACATACTTCAGTACAATCATTCTTTCCATGTATCTATAAAATATGCAGAAAAATACATATACATACTTATGTGTGTGTATATATTATATATACGAATATATATGGAAAGAATTTTCTCTTAAAATTTACTCTAAAAATATAATAGTTGTGGTA
Organism: Atta cephalotes; assembly: GCF_000143395.1. Classification (NCBI taxonomy): domain Eukaryota; kingdom Metazoa; phylum Arthropoda; class Insecta; order Hymenoptera; family Formicidae; genus Atta; species Atta cephalotes. Next base: position 1,127,894 of record NW_012130099.1, on the reverse strand, counting down.
CAATATAATATTTCGAAGATTTTTATCATGCACTTCAGTAAAATTAATCAAACTTATTTTATATTTTATTATATTATAGTTTTATTAGTGAGTAAGAGAAATTTACAATTTTTCAAAATACAATGTTGTCCCACTATTATACATGTGAAGGAGCACGGCAGTGCCTCACGCCATATCTTATCGCCGAGACACTCTCTCCAGATTTTCAGAGTAAATTTTAAGAGAAAATTCTTTCTGCTTACACACACACACACACACACACACACACACACACGCGCGCGCGCGCTACTATATAATAAACTAAAATACTAGTAAGAAAGTAACGAAACTAACTAACGAAAAGTTAAAACTTACGTATATACTAATAATAACTA
>NW_012130099.1:1105334-1127500 GCF_000143395.1 Atta cephalotes | reverse complement strand
CCACTATACTTATTCGTCCGACGACGACTACCTCTCCTACCGAGTTTTACTTAGTAGTAAATTTTAAAGTTAAGAAAATAACTTCTTGTCTACTACACACACACACACACACACACACACACACACAAGCGCGCGCGCGTACATGATATTACAAAAAAATCTAGTGAAAATGAACAATCAGAAAATTCTGATCATATCAATCAAAATTCTGGTTATTTCAACTAAAATTATAACAGACTCGACTAAAAAATTATAATTAGTCCATTTTCAATTGAATTCCAAACAATGTACAGAAAAAGAGAAAGAAAACGTTATTTATTGCGCTTTGGGACAAGTCCTCTCAAGCGCAGAAACTGTCTTACAAATTAGAATTAATGACGTATAGAATTATTATTTAAATCAAAAACATGAAGTAAAATAAAGTAGAAAATAAAAATAAAAATAAACATTGAAATTACAAGAGAAAGGGAGAGAAAGAGAGCGAAAAGGGAGGGGGTGGAAGACGATCAGAAATCTGTGCGAGCGACATTGATCGGAATGACGTTTCCCGAGGGAAGCCTCCCTTCGCTTCGTAGTGCCAGGTGAATCCCGGCAAATCTGCGCATGCAAATCGTTGATGAACGACAATCAACAGGTGCCGAAAGGTCAGCAGACTATTAGGCTCCAAGCCAGTCGTTGTTGCCGCAAGATTGCGTGAGCCAGCTTGATACCCGGGCTGATCATGAAGTTGTAAACTCTGTTTTACTCTCATTATTTGCAATTACGGACACCAATAGATTCCAAGTTCTAAATTATTATAAAATAAATAAATTAGGTTCTATATGATATAAACCATAAATAATTTCATCCCTGAATTTAATTGCTAATATATATCAGAACTATGTTCGTAGTAGGTGATACTGTAAATGATGAAAATAACAAACAAAATTTGAAATTGTTTCACATGTTCATGTGATCGATATATTGATTGAACAAACAACGATTCGAAGTTTTTCCTTAAAGAGAAATCGACATGTTTCAAATATTTATTATGAGATTGAGGGGGTAACTCATATATAAAATAATTTTGTCTTTAAATGATTAATGCCATTTTCATCTAACAAATTACGTATGAATCTAATATATAACGGATATGTACTGAACTTTATTGAACTTGAGCTTTCCGAATGATTTTCTTTTCATGGAGAAAAAAAAGCAGAAACGCGAGAGACTTGCTTCGGTCCCGAAATGTTGCCACATTGATTCTCCTCGAATTGCAGAGACACGGCAATATCGAAGCCACAATATATCGCGGCGAAATTGCATCGCGTAACGACTACGAGCCTGACGAAAGCGTTTTTCCGGCACATTGAGCCAAAATTATCTATTTTGAGATACGCGAGGAATGTTGGCTATCGTCTTTCTTTTTGTTCACGTTGCTTCGACATTCCTCAGAAACACACTCGTGATAGACCCTGGCTGATTTGCCGCGTTTAAAATTAATCCCTTTTCTGTTAAGTAAAATTGGCACAACAATGTAAGCTTGCTAGAACATAAACCATTCACTAAAATCTATTTTTTATTCATAAAAAATTAATAAATATTTTTTTCTCAAAAATCTAATTGATGTATATATTATACGTATCTATATAAAAGAAGAAAATATAAATGTTTCAATTTTGTATTTGCATTGCAAAATTATAAGTAATCTGCCAAAATAGAAGAAGAATTTAAATTCTGTGCGTAATTTATATCTTTATATTCTATAAATTAAATTTGTATCGATGATTTTATCGAACGACTATCCACTGAAAGGATAGACGCGCATAAAAACAAAAAAGTTGCTGAAAATCTCTTTCTGAAACATGAAACGACTCGCGATGCATTGCCAAGATTTTTAAAATTCTATACCCTCGCGCTAACGTGAAGTTTATGTACAGAACGCTCGTTTCGGAGCTGCTCGAGAAATCGAATATCTAAGTTTTCACACACCCGCTTTCTTGCAAAATACTCGATGAATAACGGGTGTCTTATGGCGACTTGAAAGACGGTCAATATTTGAGTTGACGCTTAAACGTTTGAGCCAATCCAAGCTTTGCATGATTTGCGAAGCTCGCTTCGGTGCTAGATAGATATCTCATTAAAACAAGTTCCAACTTGGTCGGAAGTGAACCGAGAGCTTAGCAAAAAGACTTCTTTTTTGCCGGATATAATAATGAAAAGGTTTTCCTTTACCCCAAACCCATCATTATTCTCTGTCATTGTTACGTTAGATTATCTTTTAATTCGACATAACTGAGTCGAGAATTTTTTCTCGCCTTACGTTTTCAAGATACTATATGTACATTGTTAAAAATAAAATGTTAATTTTAAATTAAAATAAATAAAAACATAAATAAATAAAAACATATAGGATTTTCTGAGACATGCAAAAATGTTAAAATTAACATTTGTTAATTTTGTTAATTAACACTTTTTCACTTTTTAACACTTTTTCATGTCCATTATACATTTTTAAGTTAAAATTAACATTTTATTTTTAACAGTGTATTCTGTGTATAATGAAAAAATATATATATATTATAAACGTATAAATATAAGTGATAATACATTCAGACAAAAACACAGTATTAAATATAACTATAAAGATGACAATAAAATGACTATAAAAGTTCTATATGTAAAATTAATGTACGCACATAGTTGTAGTAGTAGAATAGATCATTTTGTATAGTCATTGCAATTATAAAATAGTTTACATATGTATATATATATATATATAAATAAAATAAAACTTGTACTGTCATTTTTATTGTTGCCATTATATTTTTTTTTCTGAGAGTGTATAACATAAATATATAATATAATATTTATACACATATTTATATTTTATATTTATAATATAATTTATATTTTAAATCTAATTTATATTTTATAATATGCTTATAACGTCATGCAGTAAAATATTACAGTTGACTAGAACGTTTTCAATGTTTTCTGTATTACGAAGCGTAACAAGTTGAAATTTTTATTTTGAAATGACTATAAAAAAGACAATTTATCTGCAGTTTACGTGATAAAAATTTATCGTTAGTAGAACTGACAAAAATGAATATTTCGTAATAAACAGCAGTTTTCTTGGCAAGTATCCCATTATTTTCAAGTCGCTTAAGTTTGCGAGACGTTTTTTTATTGATTGAAAAGGACAGAGTTTACACATTTATTCGCTCCAAACAAATATGTCGCTCACTCGGAGTTCACAATTCAATGATTTCAAGACAGAGATCCCAGATAACGTATAAATAATCAGCGATCAATGACGTCGCGTCGTGCATCGAATAGATAAAATTTTACTGCATGCCGGACGTAATTGGCCTTTTATTAGCGCCGCATTAACACTTCATATCTGTGAAATCGCGTTCGCGATGGCGTTTCGATTAGCGTTGCATCGATTTATCCACGATTTTGGCCGGACCGGCATAATGATTGTATCGTTTAAATTCTATAATCACTCGGGCGTAATGTCGCGCTCGGAAACGCAAAAACCGATTCGCCGCTGCGAATTACGCCTCCCAATTCCGGATTTATTTTATTCCCAATTATTTCTAGCCATTTAGAGTCGCCGGTAATTTATCTACGCTTCTAGTCATTTATAAAAGTATTATAAATAATAAAAAGATTCTTTAGCATAAAAGGATTTTAATAATGTGCGCGCGGAACACCTTTTCTTTCTTTTCAATTCCGGAAATTTATTTTATTTCCAATTATTTGTAGTCATTTAGAGTCGCCGGTAATTCATATTTATATCTTTAGCAATTTATATGTATGAGCAAGTTATATTGTATGAATATAATAATAATAATAATCCTTAGCGTAAAAATATTCTAATAGAAACAAGTAACAATAATGCGCAAGCATTTTTTTAACGAACATTCGATACATAAATTTAAAAAGACAGGAAAACATATTGTCCATCTTTTGATTCTTTCAAGCTCAATTTTGTTGAAAAAGGGACAATCGAGCGAATGAGTAAAAGATATATTACATATATCGACGATAACAACTTATATATTTTTTGAACTGTTGGAAGAGGTGCGATATTTTCTGTTTGAACGACTTTTCGTTTCAAGCTTTCTTTATTTTATTTAAATATTCACTTATTACATCGTAACAGATGTATCATACATACCTGAACTTCTAAGGCATGGTAAGCAAATATGAGGCCAAGCAGTATCACAGTAGACACAGAGATCAGGGTTTTCAGTGCTGTCGAGAAAAACGAGGCCTGAAACATAAAACATTTTTGTATATAAATACATGCAAAATAATAATGAAGATATTTTAAAAATATTTTAAAAATATTTTAATTCTATATATTTATTTATTTTCATATAACATTTATTTTTATATTTACCATTAATCATATGAATAAAAATATTTTACAAGACTGTTGATTCTTATATAAAATATAAAGATATTTATTTTATTAATTTAAAAAAGAAAAAGTTGCACAAATTTCTATAGTAGAAATATGTGTTTAAAAAATTATGGTATTTTCTGTCAATTGAGAGATAAATTGAAATGAACGATCGTTACTTTTAATGTTTTATCATTGAATCATAGATTAATAAAGATAGAGGCTCAAAGGCATCAGTAAATTAATTATTAAGCTTCAATTAACCGTAGAAATATCAAACTTCAGTTTTATAGTTGATTGCTCACTTTTGCAGACGAAATATGCATACAACTTTGTAAAGTTGCTTGTTGCCGTAAAAGACCAGTATTTCTTCTAATAACGACGTTCGATTTACGATTTGATCAGCAAAGACGCAAACATTTTTAATGATCGTAAAAAGTATCGCCATAAAAAAATATTTTAGAACAAATTAAATATTTTACTAAATATCCTAGAAAGAAACTCGGAATATTGCAATAAAATGTATTGCTTTAAATGCGCTTTAAATTGCTACGCATATGTATACACTGCTACAAATTCTTACGGTAATTCGAGCGCCATTTATCCTTTTGACCTCGACGGAAATGTATCACGTGTAAAAAACAGCACAATAAAATCAAAATATTGAATAAAGGCATCGCAATTAATTAGCTGATAATTTTGGGACATTAATTAGCTGACAATTTTACCTACATATCTATATCCTTTCGTAAGTTATATTATAAAAAAAATCAATACTTCAATATTTCTTTGCTATTAGGAAAAACTGGGATCGGTTGTTATAGAGATTAATTTTCAAAAAGCTTATAACTCAATCAGAATATGGCAGAGCATTGGGCCTATCTCATCAACTCTGACTCTCATCAATTTAACTTAATCAATTAAATTTCAATTTGCTAACTGCAAAACTGAAAACATAATTTCCTGGCACTGTAAACCAGGAACAATTAAATAATGATTATTATTGCTGCATTCATAGGATAAAGTACATAAAATTAATTGTTTTAATTGTTTTAATGCCATATATCGTTCTTCATAGTTACCAGAAATTTATATTTTTAGTTTTACGGTTGATATTAAAATTTAATCGACTGACCATGTTAATTGAAGTTGATGAGACTGGTTCATTTTCTTTTTTTTACTGTATTGTTAATATATTAATAATATTAAATTGTATGTAAAATAGTTTGGCGCCATGTATATTATTTACGAGTTTTAAGAAAATAAAGGCGACTGATTTCTCTTATCCCCTTTTTGTTTATTGATCAGTTTTTGACATTATTAATGGCAATTTTCTTGTAATTGCAGAAAATGGTATACTAGTTAATTTTTTTCTGTAGTTAGTTAATCATTATTGTAGCAAATAAAATCACTTTTGTAAAAAACGAAAAATAAGATTGATCAAAATGAGCCAAGATTAGGTGACAGTCAATTTTAGTTTCTTTGAATTGACATGTTCCGAAAACTTTCTTGCTATAGTATTTTACGACACCCTACTACATGTTTAATTTCTTAATAAAATATACAACTAAACACTTAAAAGTTATTCAGAAATTGAATAAATAATAATCAAACAGATTAATTTTAACGTATAGATAACTCTTTCTTCTACTGTTCCAACAGAAAAAAGTAACATTACGTAAGAAATCACTCTAAACAAAATCAAGAGGAAAATAAAAGTATTCTTGGAGTATTTTCTCGTGTCACCAATCGTGTCGACTTTTTCGTCGTCACATCCGGATAAGAGAGAGAAGAAATTATGATATCGCGTTAAAATTCCAGCGTGACGTGCTATGCGTGTTATAAATCTTACAACCTTCCTGAATTTATGTGATTTTCTGACGTTCCTAAAATTTAAAGTACAATATGATATAAAAGGATAATAAGAATCAAAAAAAATCTCCATTATTTAACATAAATATAATTGAAAATAGATATAACAAACAAGAATTGCAGAAAATAGGAAAATTAAAACGCTACAGAATACAATACTAACAAAGTACAATACATGTTTCGATTTTATATTTAGGCCTTCTTTAGATGTACAAAAACAGCTCAGTAAAAATTATTATATTAAGAAAGTGACTGTTTCGTTATAATTAGATGATGTGTTAAAACAGAGAAACGAAAATTGCTCGTCAAGCAATTGGTTCACCGATTATGAAAATTTCTCGTTGTTCTAGTGAGAACATAAAGAAATATAAAAACGTTTTATATATATTATATATAAAAGTTATCAAAGCTAAAAAATTTTTAAAACATTTTTTTGTAGAAAGAGGACCTAAATATAAGATCGAAACATGTATTGTACTTGGTATTGTATTCTGTAGTGTTTTAATTTTCCTATTTTCTGCAATTCTTGTTTGTTATATCTATTTTCAATTATATTTATGTTAAACGAATAATGAAGATTTTTTTTTTATGTTTTCTTTTATTAGCCTGTTATATCATGTTGTACATTAGGAGCCCTATTATTTTAAGTTTTTAACTCAAAATTTAAGAAAGTTAATTCCTGACGAGATACATCGCGACATTTTTAAGTTTCGTAAATAGTGATGGCACGTTATTTCCAGCCTCTTGAGAGTCACGTAGCATAATTTCCGCATATGCATCATCGGATGCACTCACTTTGTCTACCTACACCACGTAACGTAATCTCGCAATACACAACGACAGGCAAGTCTAAGCTCATCTGAGATGTGCCCGAGTTTAAAGTCTACAGTTCGTCGCTCCTTTTATCTAGCAGTTCTTTGACCAAAACTCATTCAAAATTCGTTTTAGTCCAATATAAAGTACCTCAGTAATTAAGGCTTGATTAAAATTCGCTTGAAAAGATCTAGTGAAAATGATTGAAAAACAAATTATTATACAGAGAATTTCTCAGCGTGAAACGAAATCTTCACGAATTACATTTCTGTTTGTTATAAATTTGAGCTGAAACGTACGATCTATTTTTATGTGTTATATTGACTTATTATTTTATTATAATATAACTACTTCTTCTCTCTCTCTCTCTCTCTCTCTCTCTCTCTCGCCTGTGCTAAATGCTTTAGTAACCCTGTTTTCATTTAATTTTGATAATTTGTGATTGGGGAACTGTGTTGAGATAATTGTCATTCTCGTTAATGCCTAGGATCTGTAATGAAGAGATAGCTGTTCATTCAGAGAGTAGCTCTAATGCTTCTTGCATGTTACACACATGCATAGTTTACTCAGTGTTAGCATGAGAGCGGTTTACGAGATTTTCGATGAATTGTGGATCGCAATAACGAGCTGCTTTCCGGAAGAACGATGGCAACAAGCTCACTAGCTGGGCAAAGCCTCTTCCCGCTATGTAACCTGGAAAGGAATTAAGAATTCGCAAGAAATGTAGGGAGCCAGTCTGAACGTTAGTTGCTCTTTGTGAAATTTTCTTTACGAATCTCAGAACAATACTCGTTTGCGAAATGTATTTAAACTTAAATGATCTTATTATGAGCCACTCGCGTAATCATGTTTGAAACATCAAAGAGATTATTCTCATTATGAGAGAGAGTAGATTTAGTACGCTTTAGTAAATAGAATAAAAGAGATCTAAAGAACAGGTATAAACATGTAAATGTTTCGTCACATATAGTTTAAGTTATAAAGTTTCACTATAAAGTTTCGTTATAAAGTTTTGCACTATCGCTCATGTTGAAATTTTGTTTTATTCGACTTAAAAGAGGTAACATTTTTTCTGACACTCGCGGAGTTTTCACCTCTGTCAAATAAAATTTTTAAATGCGCTATAAATTAAGGGATTAGGAATAAAATATATAAGTGCAAAATTTAATTTTTTCTCGCCCAGATTTTTCAAGAGTTGACTTTATGATTTGACTGTACGATGTTCGCGTGGATATGCGTCATTGTTCTTGAGACTTCTATTTGATGCCGTATGTTTGTACTTCAGGTAAATAATTATTATTGCGTTTTAGTCGAGATAGCTACAAGGAAGAACTTTCCTTCTTGCCGAAACTAGTTTGTCGGGAATTATCCGACGAGTATTCGTGAAATATTGCTCACATTAAATTGTTTAATCTTGAAAGGAATACTTCAGACAGAATACTATCAGACAGAATAACTGTAACAGGAATTAGAAATAAATACAACGGGCATCATTCCAACTTTTCCTCTTTGTAAGACAGAATAAAAGTCAGAATGAAGTTTAACGTTTTATCTGTCAAGCCGATTTCGAACTTCGATTGAGCTCTGGAAGATCCAAGTTGAGAAATGCGCTGCTATTTATAAAATATGCAGAGTCAGATGACAAAATAAATCAAAAAATAAATATAAATAAATGAAAAATATAAAAAGTAACTTATATAAAAAATATATAAAAAGTCATCGGTACTATCTTCTAAAGAGACACCCCTGATTTATTAGGTGTAGTAAAAAGAAATCCATTATTTTTCCATTCAATTTCATGCAAAAATAATGGATTTCTTTTTACTAAACTTAATATTAATACTTACTAGAAACATGATCTCTTTCAATAATCAGAGAAATAAAAATTCAAGTTTATATATTTGTGATTTATTTCTACACAAAATCAGTTAAAAATGAATTCTACAAATACGAAAATAAAATTCTTACGATTTCCTTTGTAAAGTGCATCGTTTAAATATATTATTGATATTATACCGTTGTAATCGTTTGTAGTTTCCTGAATTGATTCTGTTTATATTTTTTCTTTCTTTTTTTCATAATATGATTTTAAATATAAAATCGAGGTATTTATCTGTAAAACTGATCATAAATTATAGCGTTATAGTGTCAAATAACTCTACCGGAGTTAAAAACAATTATATATTTATGAAAGAAAACCCTCTAAAAAGAAACTGTTGACTTACATGTTTGCGTCTTGCAAAGCAGCATAAAGTATGCACATGAATGAACGAAAAACGTTTATGCAGAAATAAAAAGATTCTAGAAAATTATATATACATTCACTTGTAGGTATTTTGTCAATAGATGATCTGTAAAAAAAAAATATGTAGCATTAATATTACTGTGTTTTGGAACTCATTTTGTCAGACGCTCATTTTTGTTTATCTTACGAAAGGTTAATTATTGCAAAATTGCAAACAGTATTATAAAAACTACTAATTAATTTAATAATTATAAAAACTACTAATTATCTGATAGAAGACATTTTAGTTTATATTTATATTTCCTAAAATATTATAAACACAATTAATTAAATAAATAAATAGAAATATATATATAAGGACTCTCAATATTAAACAATAAAAATAATAAAGATTCAGATGAAGCTAATGAGAGTCATACGCTGTTGTAGGTGCGAAGAGATAGACGAAGTAGATAATTCTCAGATGTTCATGGTTATCTTTATTTTATTTCGAACACTTTGATTTCAGCTCACTTTGGAGTCTTTATTAGCGATTACAACCAGATTATAAATTCATTAATTGGACAATACATCCATTGAGAGCAAGTCACTTGCAGATTGGCAGAAATGCAGCATACATTACACTCAATGTGAAAACGAAAAAAGGAAGTTCAGAAATAACGATTCACAATCATATCAATAATTAAAAAAATTACACAGTATATTAAATATATATCGTTCTTCTAAATATGATTTTGTGTATGTACAACATGACATGTCATTTTTCAAAATCAATCTGAACATTTATTATTTTTATTATTTTAGCTTTTGTTTAGAAATATTGTCCAAAAAACAAAGTGATATGTCAATATCGATGATCTTCCTTTATTATATATAAATATATGATCATATAATTCAAATACGTTCCATAATTCATTAAATGTTAATATATATATACGTATTAGATAAAATAAAGTATAGTATATAGTATATAAATAGTACATATTTCAAACATTTCCATATTTATGCAAACAACAATTCTGGCAGATATTGATGATCTAGGAAATAGGTTCTTTGGAGCGACAAAAGCAAATTTGACCTTTCTGGTCAAATTATAAACAGCGATTATGGCCAAAACCTGACGAAAAACTTGTCGGCAAAATTATTCAAAAGCAAGAAGGCACATAATATAGATGTCTAAGGGATGTCATTCACATGCGCAAAAAATATTTTATTTATCTATTTTTAAGTTATGTAAGGCAATTTTAGTATGTGTATATACAGAGCGAGCTTAGAACTTAAAAATGAATTAAATTAAATAAAATTTATCGACAAATATTAACAATATGAGCACAATTATTTATATAATCTTTCATTTTAATTACAGGTATAATAAATAACATTTTTTTACATGTATTGTCTTTTAACTTCTTACTAGGCATGTTAATTGTAAGGTTTATATTGCTCGGGCAAATATAGAGAAATAGATATTTGTGTGGTTTCTCTAGTTTACAAAATGTACGAAGTGATGTATTTTCCCAACTGGGGCGCATTTAGCTGTAAATTATCTTATATAATATATTACTTGTATTATATTATATATATATATATATATATATATATATATATACACACACATATATATAATATTTAACAATATAATTTCAGGTGAAATAAATGAAAACTGTCACTCAGAAATCGAAATAATAGATCTTTGTATGATTGAAATGGATAAGTATAAGCAAAAGTTATGTAGTAATTATATGTTTTTAGTAATTATATGTTTTTAATCACTTTAGTGCATTATTTAATTATTAGTGAAGTATTTAATATTTTACTTTTTATTGTTTTGATATAAATAAAGTTACTTTCAAACCAATAAACTTTTAATAACTGGCAATTTTAGTCAGATAAATAAAATAAATTCTTATTCACGAATGGAAGACATTTGCGTAAACTCATGCGTCCTATATACATATATGGCATGGTAATCAAAGTGTTAAAGTGATTGGCACAGGTCATTTGTATAAATTTGAAAAAAATCTGAGGACCGTAAACATTTTTTGGAAATATTTTATTGGGGAATTATGCGGATTCTCAAATACAACAGGGAAATAACAATATTGATAACCATTATCCAGAAAACAAGCTGATATATTTGTCGACAGTTTAATGTCAAAATGTCAAAGATGTTATTTTCACGTCAAAAGGATGACAAATAATAACGTTAGCTTGTTTGTTGAGCAATTATAATGCTGACGCTTCCCAGAGATCCCATCATTTATCTAAAAAACGGTTAGACTCACCGTGAAATGAATTTTGACAAAACGGTCCAATTATCGGTTATCATCCTCTTAAAGATGAAAACAAGTGAGCTTACAGTATCCATATGTGTGTGGATATATCGGGATTTCGCGATGTAATGAATTTACGAAATCCGCTTCACAAAAGCTCGTATCGATACGAGGCGAATGAAGAAAGGATAGCGGGGAAGGATTATAGAAGCTGTGATTCATGAGTTAATGCGATTGCATCTACGAGGCCGATTTTCCTGCCGCGGAAAACTGCCGGCATTTTCGTTCGAAAAACGATTATAGCTCTCACATCGGTGTCTAGAATGATGTAGAATTTATGCATCTCTCGTCGGGAATAGAGAGGAAGAGGGTCTTTACACGGGATATCTTTAGAACGACTTTTCTGTTTTATTTATTTTCTTTTTTTTATCTAATTTTCTTTTATTTTTCATTTGCTTATATCAAGAACACACCATGCGTGCCATTACAAAAGACAAAAAATATCCGAAGATATAAAAAGAGTTGTAGAGACATAGGAGTTTTGTTAGGGAAATTTTAAAAAGGTCAAGACGTGTAAAAAAGCGTCTCAGAGAGGCGTCTTTTCAAAAGCTTTTACGATGTTTTTTTGAAGTTATAAATGTCTTGATAATTAAGGATATATATGTCGCATCTCAAAGAAATATCAAAAATATAAGAATTTCATAGATCATTCTATTATGTTTAAACATTTGTATACAAATTGAGTGCAATTATTTTATTGGTTTAAAATTTATGTGTATTTTCTTTGTTTGCCTTGATTCTTATATAAAATTTTATTGTACTTGGAAATTTGATAAGGTTTTAGAATTACAAATTAAATCTGATTTTTTAAAAAGCGCTCACTAATCATATAAGGCTATTCCTTCAAAAAACTAATAATAAGTCGATAAGTCCTTTGCAATTTTTTTACAATAGTTAACGAAATTTCTAAAGATTAATTTCTAAAGATTATCAAATAGAGAGTAAAATATGTAAGGCAACTTTAAAATATCTTTCGGTATTCTTTATCTAAATATCTTAAAGATGTTTTTTAAAGAACTCTTATAAAGATCTGTTAAAATTGTTTTATGTGCCGATTTTATACATTCTGCTCATTGAATAAAAAAAATTGCGAAAATTGCAAAATGGTAAAGAAATTTTATGATTAGTGGACGCTTCTTAAGATATTCTAAGTACTGCTAAAACTAATAAACATTCATATAAAAATGCATTTGGAAAAGTTTCATTGGAACTTACCACTTATTCGTTTAAAAATTATTTATTTACCTAAAACTGTAATAAAAATAATCATTTTGTTGGATAAAACTATTATAGCCAAATTATTTATTTTGTTTTTTGCAGTTAGTTTGAGAGTGCATTTATGACAAACATTTTTTTACTTGATATTGAGATAATTGACTTTTTTAGCTAATTTTCATTTTTGGTTGATATTTAAAATATTCTTTCTATTAAACATTTAAAGTAAAGATATTAAAAATTTCTCAGCAAATTTTGTCAAAAAAAAAAACGATTTCTGAACTGATCATTGCATTTCCATATATCGCAACTTATACAAACTGAAATGAATATATCGATTCGTCTGGAAATTTACGGCGCCAATAAGTGCTATAATTAAAAGCGACAAACTTTTCAAACGGATATAAATATCAGTTTTCCTAATTTCAGTTCAAACTTTCGGGAAACAAACCCGGAATTTCGATTGTAGGCTGAGCCGCTGGAAAAAAATGAGGAGGGTAAATTCTGTCGAGGAGAAACTTGACAAGTACGACATAAAAGTTTATAATTCTTGTGTATAATAAGAAATAATATATCCCTCCCGAAGTTGCGTGTCTCGTTTTTCCCCTCTGAATACGAAATGTTTCCATGCTGGCGAAAATAGACTCCCATGAAATTTTAAGCGGATAATCCCCGTAAAGGCTCAACGATCGATCAGGACAATACGGGGAACCGTGCCAAATCTACCATCCTTCATTTCCCTTTTGGCAATTGGCAACTTCTCTTTGTTTCGTATCATCGGGATTCTCTCGATGTTGTTCTGGCTCGGATGCTTTCAGACTGCCATATATTCGTCCCGACGTTGATTATATTAGCTTCCGTTTCCAGCGTCGGCATTCATACGGAAATGGCCGACGGTTATGTATATCCCTCTTCTGTCTGTCTTTCCTTTTTAATAAAAGTTCTCGCAATATAGAAAAAATTTTAATGATATTTTTTCTTCGATTTTCCAGAGACACAATTTTTATGACAGTTCTTCGGTCGTTGAGAATTTTATGGCGTCCAATTTTATTATTCATTTTATTATTCAAACCTTTCAATTATTATCCAATAGAAAAAAATGTTTGATATTTGTGACTATATTGGTACAATATGATAAGATAATTATAATTAAAAAACTAATTTTATATAATAAAATGTTTAAAAGTAACCTAAATTTGCATATTTTTTAGAACAATAAAAATTTTAGACCGAAAAAAAGGCTCAAATTGCAAACGGAGGATATTTTTTTCTTTCTTATACCTAACATTAATATCCTCGTTTCTTTCTAATAAATAAATTATTTTTTTAAGAATTTTAAGCACGACGATATATATGTGAATACATCAAATGCGATAAAGAAAGCCATGCTCGGTCAAAGTTGGTTAGGTAATATTTTTCGCAATAAATTTCTTTCTAATTCAATTTAGGGGGGAGCGTTTCAGAATGATTGTGTTGAAACCGAAAGTTATCGGCTCGCAATGTCATATCTGAAATAAATTAATTTAATATAAGAATATATAATGTATTATTCAAAACATCCAACTTTGACCAATCATGATTTTCTTTATCGTATTAAATTATTTTTTTGTTAATGAAACATTATATACGCACGTTTCATTGCTGTGTCAGATTATTTTATAAAAATATGATTTTATTAATATTGCTGAATTCACATTTATTGCACAACATTACGTGTATAAAATCTTTTACATTGCAAATATATACGTTACTTTGTAATCAAATGTATCAGATGTTGTATTACTTTTTTATTTAACCTGTATTAGTGTTTCGATTTTTGTAAAACGGATATTCGAGATCCACCCTCGCGAGAATCGCCAGCACGGCGCGCGTGTTAATATCGCTACATCACGTAACATCACGGGACTCGCGGAATATAAACATTCGTCGAATGCTGGGGATGTGCGCGTTCAAGAGGTTACTATAGCGACGGCATGATATCTATTCGTGCGCACATTCGTGCTTCCGAGCGAGGATACGAGGCGACGCGACGACGCCGTCGTTTGTGCGGTCACACCCTGTGAAATTAGCAAAAACCACCTTTACCGTTTTTTGTCCATCGGGGGAAAAGAAAGAGAACTCAAGCGTTAAGACAACGGCCGTGTCAGTGATGCCGTGAGTTTCGATGGGCGGACTTCTCTGTCCTTGACAGAACGAAAATGTGTACTCGTGGAAGGCGTGCGAATTCCCGAACTTGATGAAATCCATAAACGTGTCCGGCATATCTGGCTCAGCAAGGAAAAAAAGAAAAAGTTGAACGCGACCGAACGTCATCGAATGTTAAATCGTTCTTTCTGCTACGTCAATCGGATTATTTTAAAAGAATAAAAGTTGAAATGAATTAAAAAAAAAAATAGAAAAATTCTATTCTGTATTGATGATGTTTCCAAGAGTCAAATAAATGCTTCTAAAATTTTCAATTGTGTGTATTTAAAATTACCACTATAAGATCTCAAGATTAGAGATTTTTAAAATTCAATGAATAGCATGACAAGAATAATTAAATCTTTCAAAAAAAATCGGTATAAATTTAATATTTTAACACATGTAATAAATTTATATTATTTTTTATGAAACAAAGGAATGTAAAAATAACTAACTTTAAGACTTTCAGCAATTCTTTTTATTTTCGTTTTCCAGAGTAAAGTTTCTAAGATAACTATGCGTAAAGTACTGTTATAGCCAACCTACCTACTTAAAGGTTAAACCTACATTGTGATAATGTTAAATATTACAAACACCAGGTTGTAAATCTGTGCTGGTTAATTCTAATACCAACATGGAATTGAATTATATAGACACCGTCTGGTGTTAAATCCACACCAATATTTTTTTAAGTGCAGAAATGGAGGGATAGAAAAGGAAAAGTTATGAAATATCCTTCGAACGGAAAAAAACGTTCGCGGCATTGAACTTGAACTTTACAAACGCGTCAAAATTATACAATCAACGCTTTTTATAATCCACCAATAAAACCTACTGGCGCGACGGGATCTTCAATTCCCCGCGTGTTTTGATCTCTCGTACGCCGATTTACTACATGAACGGTTATTTATAGTCAGTTATTTTGGATTTGGGTTGCGTTTAGCTGATGTTGGATACTCATTCGATGCACGTGCGCTCCGGCTTTGGAAATAAAAATCAACTACAGTTGAAAATTGCTTTTCACAAAATATGCACGCGCGCGACATAAAATATTTCATCAATAGTAGTATGAATCATGTAAATTTGAAGGATTTGAAGTGAAATCCTTTCTCAATAAAAATGCAACGTTATCAATAACCTTCTTTTAAGGATGTTTTTCAATCTTTTCTCATAACACAAGAAATTGATCAAATTAGGAAAATAAGTTTATAATTAATATAGACATTCAAAACATTTTTAAAAATATTTTGGTATGATTGGTATAATTTTTTTTAAATAACTCTCTCAACATTGAATTTTGGACATTGAATTTTTTATGAAAGAGAAAGTTTAAATAATTTTATCGCAAACAAAACATAAAAATTGTGAAAAACTAGATTTATATGAAGAATTATTATAAAAATAGCGCATTATTATATAATTTATATTCATTAAGATTTTGTTGAGCGAGGGGACCTTAGACAGACGTATATATTCATAAATTATATATATTTTTTTAGATTATTTATTGCGATAACCTTAATGTCGATTAATCGATGTCACGGAAAATAAATCAGGATTTCTTTTGACACTTCCAATTACTTTCTTTTTGGTACTTCTTTGCATTTTGTTCATTATTCATTATTTAAAAGATGGCAATGATTACAAAAACTTCTGTGTTAAAAGATATAAAAAGTCAAGTGAGTCCTTTCTTTTCTTTAAGCTAGAGAACTTTCTTAAGGATGTATCAGATGTATAAACTGATAAACTGTTAACTGTAATTGGAAATTTATAATGTCTGTATAAAAATAAATATTATGTACACAAGAAACAATTCAATAAGGTATAATGTTTGAATTTAACAATACAATTTTACAATTTCAATAAAAATTTTCTCATTTTCTTCCTTATCTATTCTTTTCTTTATCTTAAATATTGTTTAAAAACATATCGACTTCTTATTGAAATAATTTTTTATTCAGGTCTTAAATCAAAGTTAAACTTTTTGTATTACTTCCAAATATAATAATATTAGAAAACTGTTAACCTTTTCAAACTCTCATTTATATTTATTCTCATTTATTCTCACATACATTTCTATTAAAAAGAAAATGTTTAAAATACTTCTTTAATCACAAATCTCGATGAATTTCCCAATAAATATTATAGCTTAATTAACGGAATTAATTCTCGAGTTGTAAAAATTATGAATCAACAGAAATAGAAATTCATTTTTTTAAATTATTTAATGCTCTTTCCTACAATCTTTGCGGCAACTAACAGAAAGTGACAGATAGGATTTCATTTCTTTGCAGTAATTTATAGCAATACGTCACATGAATACACTCTCACCTACAGATTATAAAGCGATCATCGCTCAGTCTCCTCCGCGTGATAAGGAATGTCTTTTTGTGAAGAAGTCTGACAAGGAAAAATAACACGGGGGAACTTGAGTGAACCCGCGATGTTCTGACGCGCTTGAAAAATTAATCCGCTACAGGAAAAACGTTTTTTTTCAATATCAAAGGAGAAGAGCATCAATAAAGGAAAAGAGAAAGTGAATGTAAGTGAAGAATTGACTGCTCTTTTGAAGTAAAGATAATTATTCAAGCTCTCCGCGACTCGTGTTTAATTGATCGACAAAATAAAGGTCTGACGGAAATGTCAAAGATTGAAGATTTCGCAAGGGGAAATTCGTAAATCGAAAATCTAAAAGTTCAAAAACTGACGGGAAAAATGTGGAATTTTATTTGTTCGAGATAATCTAGGCCGATCAATTAATCTGATATATGAAAGCTGTATAAAATTGAAAGCGTAATAAAAATCAAAATGTCAAAAGACGGGTTTGATCTTAAAGATGTGATTACAAGGAAAAGGCAATTTTTTGAAGATCGAAATAATCAAAGTTCTGTTTAAATATGAGAAAGTCGGATAGTTTTAAAACTTAAGAGTATAGAAAGAATCAAAGTATTTCAGAAACATACGTTTGATTTTAAACGCATAATTAAAAGAAAAATCAAGTGTTTGGAATTATAAAATCAAAAGAAAAGATTTTGATAGATAGATATTGAAAATCTCTAATTTTAAAGTTTCTAAAGGCAAATCCGAATTCGATAAATGCAAATCTTTGAAGATCGAAATAAGACCGGCCTGTCCGAATATAAAATCAAAACTACATAGTTTCGAAAGTTGAAAGCGTGGGAAAAATCGAAGTATTTGAGAAGAGTATGTGTTTGATCCTGAACTAGAATACAAGAAGAGTTGTGGTTCAAGAAAGATCAAGTTGTGGTTAAAATTTAAAGGAAAGTTCTCGAAAATAGAGTTTAAAAATCTCTGATTTTAAAGTTCTAGAAAGTCTAGACTTTGGCAAATCTGAAATTCTAAGAATGTAAACTTGAGGATCGAGATAGTCAAAGCTACCCTGTTCAAATTTGAGGTACAAAAATCACTTGTAGCTTTAAAATTTAAATGTATGGAAAAAATCGAAGTCTCTGAGGACGTTTGATCTATACATGATTACAAGAAAAATCAGATGTTTAGAATTATAAGGTTAAAGAAAAAATTTCAAAAGGTAGATTTGGAAAATCTCTGATTTTAAAAGTTTAAAAACTCTAGAATGGATTTGGCAAATATAAAACTCTAAGAATGCAAACGTTTGAAAATCGAGATATGAAAAAATCTCCTGCAAAGATTATCATCACAAAATCTATACAGCACATATCATCACAATACAGAATGTCATTACAAAATCTAATATTTAAATTTTCTCAACTTAATTTAATTTCTTTAAAGTTTCTCATGGTAAACTAATCCTTTTTTTGTCAAGAATACTAGATTTCACAAATTTTCGAAATACTCTTAAATGCAAAAAAGAAAAGATTAAATATAAAAAATTAATCTTCATTAGAGAGCGGATTGTATCACACGAGAGATATTCTTTTGACATCAAAGCTCGGCTGGATAGGGGATGCCAACAAACTGCCCTGGAGGGTGAAAAATAATTATACGCGCTCTCGGGACGATCGAGCTAGAGCGGGGGATGAAATTTCGTCACGAGATTTCATTTATGGGAAATTTCATTTGGATTCGTTGAGCGACGCAATATTTGTTACAATTTACGTGAAGGCAAAAAGACACTGATTGCATGATTTCAAGAGATTTGCGAGTTAAGTGGATTTTAAGTAAAAATAAGAAATGACAAATAAATAAATAAAAATGGTTGACAGAAGGGAGACCGGGGCCAGTTATCGTATGGGGTTGATTGTCAAAAAGCTAAAATAACTTATTGTTAGTATTGCAGAGCATTCTCTTCTTTATGCTATAGATTGTTGATATAATATTAAATTATTGTGTAAAACAGTTTGCGCGAAAAACGTCGTACATTATTTATAAAATGTTACTTATAAAAGACTTTTAACCCTCAACAGTCACACTTCAGTAAAGTACCATAATGGTCACATGAGAATGTGAATCAAATAACTCCAACTTTGAATAATTGTTGTGTCTAAATTATTAATTGTTTTAAGTAAAAAAAATTACTGAACATTTTTCAAATAATGTAAAATGTATAAAATGTGAATTAATTCATAATTATATTAAAGTAATTATATTTTCTTCTCTATAGAAGTTCTAAATAAAGAAGGTAAAAAAATTGTAACATGATATAATAATAAAATAATATGGGGAAGAGAGAGAGAGAGAGAGAGAGAGAGAGAGAGAAACAGTATATAATATAATAATGAATAATATATGTAATAGAGTAGATTGTCAGAAAATCGTGAGAACGGAACGAAAGGCTTTGTACTGAAACTTTATGCTTTATAAGCCATTAATATGAATTCATAGTAAGATGAAGAATTCACGACGACAGCATGCGATCATTAATATTAATTAATAAAAGCAGTTGCAAAAAGCATATCGTATTACAAGAATAATATTTCAACAATAAAATAACATATTACATTCATATAATATTCGTAAAAAATAATAGAAAATAGACTGTAATAATTTTAAATAAATATTTCCTACTTAAAATGAGACAATAATTTTTAGACGATTAATCTGAGATTAGTATAATATTTTTCATTATTATGCAATACTCATTAATTTAAAAATATTACTTTTAAATTTTAAACGTTTAAACGTCTTCTATCGTAAAAATTCGCTTTTGCGCAAAATAAATACGCCACTCCGCCATTAATTCCGCCACCGTTTTATGCTTCAAGTGTCGTTTATTTTGCGACACCTCCCGGCGGTATACTTTCGTTTCGCCGAGAGGAAAATCTGTTCGCGGTTTCGGAGTGAGATAGTAAAGATGCATCACGAACAGGAAACTTAAAAGACGGTTTTTTTGCTGGATTTTGCTGGCTCGCGGAACTTATCGTCGCAAAAAAAAAAAGCTCGATTACAGAAACTTAATCTCTCCGCGGAGCGCGAAGACATGCGCGTCGGTTGAATTGTCCAGAAATTTTCCACAGGCTTCACCGGGAAATCTCTTTTCCGGATCGTAAAGCACTCACTCTTAAATTATACTTCCTTTCTTTTGACTTAGGAACCATGCCAAGAAACTAAGATGGTGACTTTACGAGGTTAAGAGAAACGCTTCATGGCGGATAATGGAAAAATATAACGTAGTGTAGACATATGTATATATATGCGACGAAAAATGTGCAATCAGTGTTAGAAAGCAAAATTATTAAAAGAAAATTTTCAATATTTTTCAGTATTCTATATATACGGAGTATTTTTAAACATTGTTTTAACATATTTTAAGAGTTGATTATTGAGAAAAATATATCTATAAAAATAAGGATTAGGAGAATTAGGAAGTTGGCGCTAACAATCAAAGCGTGATTTCAGAAATATATAAATTTTTTTAAATATAAATGTAAAATTACTATTCTCTCTATCTGTGGCCGTTTTAGTTCCAATTTAAACCTTCTTCAGTAATATTAGCATATCACATTAAAATTCCACTTCTTTAATACAATCTCTTATCATAAAAATTAATCAACTGTATCAGAAGCGAGACAAATTATATGATTGGTTTTTGAAATCATTTTATGAAGAACAGTTCATAAATATATAATTTTAAAGACATTATCTCGGAGATACAACATGGAAAGAAAGATTTTGCTGAAATAGTTAAAAATTAGGCCAGATACAGAAAATAATTATGTTGCGTTATCTAATTATACTGGTATTTTTACTGCTATTTTTAAGCTGGTCATTAGAATGTGAAAACTTTTTGCATCATCATTATTATTATGTTTTTACAATTATTTTGATAGTCAACATAATTATTTTCATATCTATATTTGCCTGATTTTTATATATTTCAACAAAAGTCATTTTTCTATTCTTTTCGTGAAGGTATTAAAAATTCCAAATAAAATAATGATTTTTTTTTACTCTTCAACGAAAAAAGATTTGAAAGAAATTTTTGAAGAGAGTATATTGTACTAAAGTAATAAAAATCAGCAAAAATTCGTCTATGGGTGTATTTCGAAGCAGTTATGTACTATATTTAAATGCAGTTTTTATGCTATTGATTTTTTATAAAGATATAGACGAAAAATGATGGATAGATAACACACATACATACTCTGCCTATTCACTCCGAGTTCAAAAAAGAAATCTTTTTTCATTTAAAAGCTATTAAACTAGAGATAGTTACCTGGGGTATTTTTACAGCCCAGCGGCGAGAAAATATAAATTGCTGTAAAATATTGTTTTGTATGGACATTTAACATATTTTCTTTTTTAAATAACTATTCTTTATCTTTAAATATGCAATGCCATCGAAAATTCGCAATAAAAAGGTATTGTATTAAAATCTTAATTTTTTTTAGAAATACTGTTATAATAAATTTACTTAACGTGTTTATTCCATTTCATATTTATTTGATTTCTACTTATTCTTTACAGAAAATTGTAAATTCATTTATTTATAATGTTTTCGAATATATTAATAAATTGGAAAAGAATAAAAAATAATACTATATATATATATATATATATATATATATATACACACACTATAATAATAGTAGTATTATAATTAAATAAATAAAAGAACTACCTAAACTTAACGTTTAAAATTAAAAATAAATACTATAGTAGTATTATT
>NW_012130099.1:1093515-1105314 GCF_000143395.1 Atta cephalotes | reverse complement strand
TAACTAACGTTAAAGTTAAAAATAAATATATATAGTATTATTACTTGGTATAAAGAAAAGAATAATTATACTAAGTTAGTAATAGTTATTTCTAGAACATTGAGAGAGAAGAGAGAAGAGAGAGAGAGAGAGAGAGAGAGAGTTCATATGAATGTTTCTACAATAATCTCAAAAATCAACTTCTAAAATATTAGAAAGTATTTAATAAACACTCTGTATGTAAACTTCTATATAAAAAATGTCTGCAATTTATAAATATCTTCATTCCTCATTTTAACATTTATGAATAACAGCTTTCTCGGAAACTTCAAAATTATTTCCGAATCGAATAATTTTCGGAAATTTCATCTTTAGAAATATAAATCATAAAATTTGAGGTTGGCAAATTTCGGAGTCAAGATACGCATTTGTGTAGCTCCGAGAAACTTACAATTATCGGAATCTTTAAAACTTTAAAGGTTCTCCGATTTCATTGCGAGATACTGAAAATCTATATTCTAGAGTATACGTAACATCAACTGTAGATTTTTAATACTTGCCGTAAATAACGGAATGCAGCTCTTGATATTTTGAATGTTTAGAAATTATAATGATAACTTGTGATTTGAAATCTTGCATTAATTGCTGTACAAAAAGGAAGCTAGGATTTTATTTGTGAACAGTGAATGTTGCGATCCAATGTGATCAAGTCGAACCTTCCACAAAATCAGATGGAACTCAAACGGTATAGATATTACGAAAAAAAATACACCGAACTTAGATGTTAGCGATCCGGAATGACTTAAATTGAATGTTAATTTCCAAATAAATCTCCATCTTGAGGATTAACACTTAATTTGAGTGTTATTTCGGGCCGCCAATACCTAACTCGGTGTATTTTTTCGTAAGGGATAATCTTGGCGGAATTAACGCGGTGTAATTTGCAGATCGCACGTAAAGCATATCGGTAAACTCGATAGAATCACTGGCAGATAAGGGGTCGACAAAAGTGACATGGCGGATCCATTCGTTAATCCACCGCAATAAAGGTACTTTGACCCGTTTTTATCTCGCGACGACGATACGGAGAGGGAGCCTAATCCTTGCATAACACACGAAGCCAGGCTTGAAGGTCATCGACGAAAAAAGAAGGTGCGCAAAACCCTCCATCAGGCATTAGGATCACGTCGTAAACTCTTAATAGCGCGTCCCGAGGAAAAAAGGGATGCTGTGGCGTTAAACGATTGAGCTGAAATTTTGGATCGTTCGCCATTCTTTATTTTCGCACATAAATCGCGCACAATTCTCTTCCAACCTATTTCTTTTTTCGAAAACTTTAGTAATTCCTCTTCTCTCGTCATCTGTCAGAAGATTGAGTGAGGTCTCTCGTCGTTAATTAACGAGATGTTTGTTTGAAGTTACAAACTCTCGTATTTCAAGATGCGAGAAACTCAAGCCACTCTGTATTGCGAGGCGTATCCTAACAATATTGTAAATGCAAAAATCAGGAATGATAAACGATGTGGTGATAGCTACAGCATGATGTTTAACGCCAGATGACGAAAAGACTAGTAGATGAGAACGTGATGAACGATGCGAAATCGCTGTATCTCGCTCATCCCTTCAACTTGGTTTAGCGGTAGATATTTCTTTCCTTCGTCGTTGTCGTCGATGTGACGAAACTCCAGTTAATTCTCGTCTTTCCATTCCGACTCGTCGGGGCTTCCCTGACGATCTGCCTTGGTCTCGTCACGGTTCCATTTTGTAATAACATTGGCCCTTGCAGCCGCATAATTGCCGTCTTCTTCCTCCACTCCGTCAAAGTCTTCGCGTCATCGAGGTCGTTCGGGGATTCCGGAGACAACGTGACGGTGCAATTTATCATTTCTCACCGCTGCTGTCGCTATGATCGATCTGTCATCCACGATGAAGGAAGTGAAGGAGGAGAAAGACGATACGAGCCCGTTTATATTTATATAATTGCAAGCACTTGTTAACTGTCATCTGCGCAAGATATAAAAAGTTTTAGCGAAGGAAAAGTCTTGGAAGTAGTCCTAATTGAAATATCACGTAATCCACTCATTAATTTCTAATAAACTGAAGATTGATGCGTGTTACAGCTTAATTCACGTCTCAGAGTTTTTCTTTGGATGAAAAACGGTAGTTAAAGTGAAAGAGCACGAGAGAAGAGGACTTTTTTAAAGATTAAATTTTGACATTTTCCTCGACAAATCTGAAATAATAAATTTTACAATTTCGCAATTTTCGATTAAATCATAAATAATTTTCTATTATTTTCTATTATCTCGAAAAGTATGAAATAAAGAAGATATGAAATGAGAATAAATATTCAACAATTGAAAAGTTTGTAAATCATACGGATAAAACGATTTTGCTGAAGTATCTCTAAAATTTAGCTAAATACAAATCTAAAAATAATTTTGTTGAATCATTAAAATAATTATGTAAAACGTTTAAACGTTAATGACAATGCTGCAGAAAGTTTTAACATTCTAGCAACTAGTTTAAGCGTCCTACATAATTATTTTAATTCACACAAAATTAATTTCGTATGTAATTAAAGTTTCAGATAGACTTTAGCAAAATCTTTCCGTGTGCAAACAAATCTGAAAAGTTATTTTTTTCAAATAAAAATATTTCTTGTCTTCAAATCGTTTATTATATAAATATGATAATTTCTTTCCGAATGTAAAAGACATATAAACAAAGTTTTAAGCTTTGATTAATATTTTAAGGATTCATGAAAAAATAAAGTTAAAAATTTCTAGATTTCTTTGGTTTTACGGAAATGTTATATTTATTATCTATTTATCCCATAATTTTATATTAATTTTTTATAACATTAATAATGATATAACAGTGAAGGAAGTATTATTTGAACTATTTAGAATTAAAAAGCAATAAATTTTTCACTTTTTATTTACAACATTTTACAAATTGCTTTTAATAAATTATCTTTTACAAATATTAAACTTATATTTTCTGTTCGATTTTTGCTGGAACAAAATTCATAATGTAATTAAAGCCAAAAGACAATTTGGCATCTAGCCCAGATTTTTTAATTGCGCTTATTCGGTTTCTTATGGATAATTCTTCAATTTTTTAAAATTTATAATATTAAATAAAAAATTTCAACTTATTCTGTATGCTCCAAATTATCCATTGTTTCATTGGATTTTTAATTCAAAATATAGCTTTGTATTAAATGTAATTACTGCTGAGTGCCGATTATCAGGCGTTTATTTCCAGTCTTGTAAAAAAAAAACAATACGTTTACGGGTATTTGGGTATATATACAATATCGACTAAAAGTATCAGTTAAATAATCAGGCAAAATAAGCTATCAATCTATATCATTTATAAATTTTTGATGATATTAGTTCGTGAATTACATTCTGAAATCAACTGCAAAAAACAAAAATTCAGTTTCATAAAGCAAAATGATCATATTTTTCTGAAATTTTAGTTCAATCTTTTCTAAACAAATAAATAGATCCAATAAACTTTTGTACATTGTTTGATCAGAATATATATAAAATTTAATTTAATTCCATAATGTTATTTCCTCATCAAATTTGCAAATAAGTATAATAAATTTGTTAAAAAATTAAGACAAAAAAATTAAACAACTTTTAAACCAATCGAAGAATTGTGTGCTCAATTTACACTATCGCATTATTCAAACGTAATAATAAAAGAATCCATGGAATTTATTTTTGGTAATATTTTTAGATGTGATAAAGTAAAATACATTACATTATCGAAAATAATAAATTGAATTGGTCAAGTTTGGACCAGTTTCAACAAAATAATACGATTGCCTCCGCGCATACGAATTTTAGTGCGAAACGCGTAACATATATACCGATATACTCGACTTTGCGACGCCACAAAATTTCTCGACGTTCGTCGAATTTGCAATTCGATGCGCGTTCACGAACGAATCGCAGGATCGTTCGACGATCTTTAAATTGCTGAATATACGAATATAGCTAACGCTTTCGCATGCATTGCGACCTGCATGTAGTTTCGTAAAATCTAGCTGCACCATTTGTTCACATATGAAAGAGAAGATTGGAAAAATCAAGCTGCAAAAACTTCCGAAATTCGTAAATTCCAAGCTACGAATCTTGCAAGTTCAATAAGAAAATGAAACATAAAGAATGCAATCACAGAGATCAGAAATGCAAGAATTCACATTCGATAGCATTCTTTATGTTTTATTTTCTTACTGAACTTCCAAGATTCGACTTTCCAAAGTCGAATTAGTTGTTAAAAAGTAGTTGTTAAAATATAAAAGAAAGAAGATAAGAAAATAAAAATAAATGTCTAAAAATATAAAAAAACGATATGCACGATATTAAATAAAACGTCTTAATTTCAAAATTTTATACGATGGATCTAAATCTAAATTATTTTTATTCTTCCAAGAATCTTCCAAGAAGATTCTAAATTTAATGTTTTGGAATCCCAAGTCCAAAATCAGTTTGGAATCAAAAATTCAATGAATATACAAAAGGAAATGGTTTACAAGTGTAAAATTGCGAAGAGTTTGATGTTTAATGGATATTAAGGACTTCCCGGGTCTACGACTTCAAGAAACCAGTTCCAAAACCTCGGAAATACCAACAAATGCTGAGAATCAAGACTTGAAAGAGGTTCGTTGAGAGAGATTCTCCAAGTCAACCGACTTGTAATTTCCGTCGTTCTCACTGCAAAATGCAGTTAATACTGAATGCTTCCTGTAAAATCTAGATGAAGGACAACGTCTTCCACCCGATTATCCCGCACGACTACGTGCAATTCTGGAATGGATCTCTGTGGCGTGGGAGGGAAACGATTGCGCCCCCATCAAGCTTGCAATATCGATATTGTTAATCCGTCGTTCCGCTCTTGGCACGGAATCAAGTGGTGGATTGCTCAGTCAACAAGGAGATTCGGCAATCCCCAGGGAAATTTTTACGGGAGAAAAATATTCCCGTCGGGGGGCGGAATAAATACGAACGTCAAGGAAGAAAGCGAAAAGACACTTGCGAGCTTTCGACCGAAAGCACTCGAGGGACGAGCGGAACTTCTCTGTTTGTAGAAGGATAGGCCGGGTCAAGGCGGCCTCTCCTTCGCAATTGTGATTATTGAACAAGTTCTCTGATACCGAAGGAATATACAGAACGGCTCACGTCTATCGTTGTCGCCGTGAATATCCGGCGCATCAACGAGCCGTTTTTAGCCGATAACGTTTACGAAGGTCACAAGGTCATGGAAATATATCCCATTGTATGGGAAATAAATCCTTTTTTATAACAAATAATCATGCATAAAGAGAGTAATAATAGAGAAAAACCTAAAATATATTATTAAAATTATTAAAATTATTTAAATGTTAGAAATGTTAGAAATTAAAGAAAAATTGTGTGAATCGATCGTACTACACATTTTCCAATTTGCTTCTTAAGAATGTATTACATTTTTTTAAAATAAAAATTATGATTTTTTATGTATTGGAAAGTAATACAACAGTTTGGTGATAAATTAGATTAGAATATCAAAAATTATTTTAATAAGAAGTAAACATGTTTTAGAAAAATAATTAAGATAAAATAAGAAAATTTTCATTTAAACCGTATAATTGTCGTGTTGTTAAATATAAATAATGACTGTTTTATCAATTGTATACAAAAAGTATAAATTTCCAATTTTATTAGTCTTTTTGCAGAGATTATACATGTAATACAAATATAACTTAATATAATACAATCTCTCAAAAATTCTAGAAATTTTAGAAACTTAAAAAGGAGCTTTTTATAGATTTAGATTTAAAGATAAAGTAGCAGAAATAAAAATATTAACAAGTAATATTTTCTCGTTTCTTTATCTTCCTTTTACGCAAGCATCTGAATCTGTCACATGTAATCTCCTATTGTTTTTAATAGCGCTTGCTTTTAGTTACATTCTAATTCTCCGCATTGTATAATAAATCCATGATTATACTCAAAGTTATTTTCTGCAGTGCGGATAAAAATACGGCATATACTTGTAGAGAAATGTTCTCTTTTTCTGGGTGCGAACTATCTTCGAATTCCGCGTGCAGAGCGTCCATAAGTTTTGAAATTGTTGTGGGCAAACGCGGGACGAATTTTAATAAAGTTCAACATCCCAACAGGGAGAAATTTCCCAAACGATCATATGCCCTTCGATAGTGTCGCAAAAACGCTGATGATTACTCAATACTGAGCCACTGTGTCATTCGATAGTAAATTGAAAGTGGTCTATCGACCAACAATCCGACCAATCTCAATAGGGCATAGTTATATAATACTGAAAGCCCGACGACCAGCACTTCGAATCATTAACCCGACAATGTAACGTGAATCAATTTGACCTACTGTCCTGAATGAAGCGACTAATAGTAAACGCTGCAATCAGTTATAAGATAAGACCGCTTATTTTAATTTTACGTACGCGATGTACACATTTCTACTAATTATTTAAACATCTACATTGAGAGAAAAATTTTTCATATTTGTGATTACACGTTACTATAGTTATCTATGGTTATTATTATTATTATAATCCCCCATACACAACACAAATCTTCAAGAAACGTCCTAAGAATGTTGAGAAAGAAGATTTTGTTAATTTAACAAGCCATCAGTGCTTTTCACAAATGATTTGTAAATATATGAGTTTGTTGTAGCAAAAAAAGGGGATAATAAATGTGATATACATCTTTGATTGTGATAGTTTGGTAGGAAAGCGGATCGATCGAGTTATTATTATGAATAGTTCTTCCACTTCCTTATAGCAATAAGTGATTATTATTACTCATTAAATTATACAATATTAAAAAACGATATTGTATAATATCGTTCGAATTGTTCTTATCATCTTTATTAATTTATTACAACAACAAATTATACTGATGTGATTGACGCTAGTCTGCTATTTCAACTAATTATTAATAATAAAAGCAATTTATATAAAACCTAATCTATTTTTTGATAGATTTTTATTTAATACTAACAATACTGATTATTTTGATTTGTATCATAAATGATATATTATTTGTTATTATACATTAACGAATAATGAGAAGTTATTTAATTTAATTAAATTTATTGTATAAAAGAATTACGTTTGTAGTATGCCAAGTATATATTATAAGTACACAAATGGAAAGGCACCACCGAAATTACTGTTGCTAGGCGACGTCCAGAAAATGAAACAAATTATGAAGATATAATAGTATATGAATAGTATATAGTTGTTTAACAATACGAATTACATAACTTACCATATATAAAATAAAATAATGAGAGATGAATAAATATATACAAGTATAAATGCATCAATGCGTAAATACGTAAATAGCGAGGCCCCAGCAAATGCAGCCGCCACAGTGCACACAGAGACGATTACAAGTGCATTAATAAGTTAATAATAATGATAAGAACAATTCGAACGATATTGTACAATCATTTAATGAGTTAATAGTCACTTATTGCTATAAATTTAGCAGTAATAGAACGAAAAGAAGGTAAGGAAGTGGAAGAACTAATAATAACTCGATTGATCTTTTTCTGGTTTTTCTATCAAAAACCATCACATTTATTATCCCTTTTTTTGTTGTAACAAACTCATTTTTCTTAGTGCAGGATGTCGGACAAAGTGTACTGTAGAAATGTTAATAATAACTACTTATATATTATTCCCGAAAACGATTACAATTATTGTAATTATAAAAATGATTGCAATTACTATAATTTTTAATTATCACTTATAGTCATTTTTTGGGCCAACCATATTTTGCAGTAATAAGTAACAACCGTAATAGTAATATGTAATTATAGTTACAGAAATGAAAAGATTTTCTTTTAGTATAGAAACACAAAGGAAAAGTAACATATTTTGCTGAAAGTAATATTTTTAATCTATCGTAATTTTTTTGCAGAGAATTTTCTTCATAAGTTTAAAAGTTCTAACTTTTTTTGAGAGATTTTACTTTGTTTAAACTTAATTTTATACTCAACGCGCAGAAAAACGCAATTTATCTTCATCTGCATTATTTTAGGTTAAGAAAAAAAACAAGAAAACGTAATTATAAAACTATTTATAATTTATCTATTTTTATGGTTATCTTTTTTTAAAAAATCCTTTTTTAAATTCAGAAAAATAGATGCAATAGCAGCTACAAAATGACAACCACACAAGTGTTATATGTAGAATTAATGTACATATATAATCAAATAAATTACTTTATAGTTCATTCAACTATTACATAATTTATTACATTAATTTTATAAAACATAAAACTTGCAATAGTTTTATAGTTGACATTACCGTGTTTTCTCTCAGTGTATATTAATGTGTTTTGGGATTATTCGCTTTTACGGAGCTTCGTTGACTCCGGGCGGATATCTCTTCAATCTTTGAATTTTTGAACTCAATGTTCGACGAACATGAAGATCCATTATTGAGATTCATGTGGCGGACCTTGTCCGTACAAGAAAAGAATTGTTATCCGTGACAGCGTGAACACCCCGACAGCATTGATTCTACTCTCGCCTCGTGAAACGCTGACTTCGGGTGGTAAAACATGAAAGGATAACGATACGCGGGGGGGAGATGGGTTGGAACCGATCTACATTCTGCAAGGATTGTTCGAAGCAGCGGCAAATGCTGGTGTCGTGTATACATTTGAAGACGTCAAGTTCCTCATTTCACGTCGCGTGCGCGTTCAAGCACGAAACTCTTCAAAACTGAAACCAACAACTATTGGCGGCACTGCACTTACTCCGTAAGAAATATTTCGGAAATTTTGTTTTCTCAGATACATGATACGCTTACAAAGCGGTTTTTCTCTAAGAATCAGCATTATTTTTTTGTGGAAATTTAAAAGTCTAGCGAGAAATGGCAACTCACTATGTAGGCGTATAATAAGGAAAAGCTTAAATGAAAGCTTCAGATTTTTAGAAAGCCTTGATTTCTTAAAATTCTATTTTCTTCTAAGAAAAGCTTAATTAAAATCTTCAGATTGCTAGAAAGCCTTCTTAAAATTTTTTTTCTAGTAATTCAACATATGTCTTTAGATTCCGCGAAGAACTGTATTTCATGATTTGCAATTCTTCGAAAATTGTAGCTTTTGCAGCTTTATAAGAGAAGAATATCTTTCAAGCCAGTCTCAGCACTTTAGTCAGCATGATGTTAATCACTCAATATTACAGAGAAAGAAGCTGCAGTAAAAATAAATGGACGCGACGCATTGAATTCTTGAGAGAACGGAAATTCCTTGAAGCATAAAATCCTACTTGCCCTTTTCGGGGCAAACCAACCTCTGTAATATTAACGTGGCTACATCACTCTGCACTTTTCACGCGGTTTCGAGGGCTCTGATCGATGGCGAATGAATTAACGTTTCGCCGCGGAGCATCCCAACCGATGATAAATATTCAGTGAACCGTCTCAATCTTCCCTTGGCCTTCTCGCGATTGTGTACCTTTATCATTTATCAGTCACTAGTAATTTATTCAGAGAATCCTGCAAAGATAGACTGCGATAAGCAGAATGTGCAAACTGTGACCAGTATTTATAGGTACTTCAATGTCGACCAACTTGCTAAAATGTTGCTAGCTGTGTATACATGGTGTCCTGCAAGAATCATCATTCCTCACGTCCACCGGTATTTACCGTCGCATTATGACGGTATAACTGTTGCGCGAATGTTGACTAATTATTATTCAATGATGACGTAAAATATGCAGAATGTATAAATTGCGATAAATGAAATATATGACTATAATTTGTATTTTGCTGCAGAATATATTTTACTATCTTTGTACATACTTTGTCTCCACTTTTAGATTACACGAAATGTTTTATAATTTGTAGTTTCTCGAGAATTTAAGTTTTTTAATTTTATAATAGTAAAATTTATCCTTTATATAATGAATATTAATTTAATGAGTAATAATTCACTTCAAACAATTAACGCAATTCGTTATTCAATTTTAGATTCCACGAAGTGTTATATTCTGTAACTTGTAGTTTATCGAAAATTTTAGTTTAAATTGTATAAGAGAGAAATTTATGTCTCATTCGGTCGAAGTATTAATTTCATCAGTAATAATTCATTAGTCATTTCAAACATATACGTTTTATGGAATCTAAAATTCTGAATCTAATGATTCATTAATTAAAATGTATGTGTTTTGCAATTTGTAAATTATTGAAAATTTTCTAAAAGAAATGTAGGACTTCTCTTATTTAATTAGATTTATAAAAGAAATATTTATTTTTCAATCCATCAAAATATTGACTATAAATTATACATTTTAAACAACATTAGTGTAGGAAGTTGAACTTCATGCAGTGTCCATATAATTTTCATTACGTTAATGTTAATATTAACATCGATATCCCATGTGATGTTGATATAAACATCATTATATAAAATCCATGTTAATTCCACACAATACCGAACACATTAATCAACACGGTAGAAATTATATGAACATTATATGAACCGTATAGTGTTAAATTCACAACGATATTTTTTGGAATGCATGAATAACACAATAATGTACTACAATTATGTATTATTTACCAATTTTAGATTCTACAAGTGCTGTATTCTGCAATTTGTAGTTTAGCGAAAAATTCGTTTTCTGAATTTTGTAAGAGGAAAATATATTCTTAATCCGATTTATCAATTTTAAATTCTACGAAGTGCATGTTCTGCAATTTGTGGTTCATCGCAACTTTCTGAATTTTAAAAGAGGAAGATTTATTCTTCATTCCGTCGAAATATTAACTCTACGAGTAATACAATAATTTATTTCAAACAATCAACGATCCATCATTCATCAATTTTAGTTTTCACAACGTGTTATACTCCGCAGTTTATTGAGAATTTTGCAAGAGAAAAATTTATTCTTCAATCAATCGAAATATTAACTTTACGGCAACAATTCATTTCTAACAATCGAATATTTAGGTCTTTCGAAATTTATAATAAAAACTTTACATAAATATATAAAACTGGTAGAATTGTCGAGAATTCAACACGTACTTTTCAAAAACTGCTTCGTTAATTGGATTATTGAATTCAACCACGCGGATTCTCACTCTTTCTGTCTACTGGTGTTAAGTTTATTACAAATTATTCAAACAATGGCCATGTTTGCGATGTTTTGTAAATTGGAACCAGGGGAGTTCCCAAGATTGTGACTCCCGGGTGTTTAACTTCTGAATCGTCGATGAGTTTACTCTACGTACGATCCAGCTAAGGCGTATTTATGAGAATCCCGGCGAAAGTTTGATTAGTCCATTAGCGGGTCACGTGCGAGTTAATTGGACGCTTGATGTATAAGATACAAGTCGCGAAGATACGCGTCACTATCGCTTGGAAAACCTTGCGTTAATTATATTCCGAAGGTTCACGAGACACGTGACACATAATATACAACAGGAACGAAATAAAATTGATCGAATACGCTTCCATTGGAAAATAATGTCAACCGATATTAATCATTCTCGGTTTTCTACATTATCATCCCGAAACTTCAATCGCGCGTCCTAAGTTTACAGAAACTTAGCCCCAAAGACTTAAGCAAGAGATAAGAGGTTTATCCCTAGTCTTGTAATTGCGCCGTATTATATAAGTTAGAAAATCGGATCAACGAGATGTTGAGAAAGTCAAGAAGGAAAATCGACTATATTTATGCCACGCGGGATCTGCGATCGTCTCAAGAGCTTAACTCTTATCCGTGCGGTTTACGTTACTTAACTTCTCTCTCTCTCTCT
>NW_012130099.1:1085399-1093173 GCF_000143395.1 Atta cephalotes | reverse complement strand
TTCATTGACTTTTATCGTACCATTTTGATGATATTTAATTATTATAGAATTTTATAGAATTTTACATTACAAATTGAAGGCATAACCTTATTCTCTTTTAAATTGAAACACTTATGTATAAGCAATTTAAAAATCATTACAATGATAAGGTAAACACTTAAGTTTGTTCTCGTAAAGTTTTTATTTAAACTGACCGTACAGTTTATAAAAAATTTATATTCTTTAATGATAAAAGCTAGAATATATGTCAAATGGATGATGCGTGTACATCAAATGAGCATCTTACAATTTTTATTTTGTCATTTTGAAAATATTTAGTAACATATAAAATTAACAATAATTATGTATAATGGCATAAGATGTTGTTAGTTTTATTCCATTTTTATTCCATTATTTTAATTATTTTGCATATTATTATGAATAAATTGTTTATTGACTAAGAAGTAGCGAGAATCTCTTTAAACGATCCCAATATCTGGAGCTATGTGTATCTTTTTGTCAGAGTGTACATCTATTCTGACTTCGCGTGACTGTTCTTTGTCATCTCGGTTTTGAATTTGATTCAGAAATTCAGTCAAATTCATTCTCGATAGAGGAAGAGTAGCGTAACTCGTGCTTGAAAGAAACGCAACAGAACGCGAGTTATATGAGTTGTGTAAGTGAATCGAAGTGGTGGATCGAGTGTATTGAAGTCAATAGAATTATGTAGAAAGGTGACCGCAAAACAGAATTCTTTTGAACTGCAATATGATTTCCCTTTTCTTCAAACGTCCCTTTACCTTCCGAGTTCCTCTTGCATGAGAGATGTGCTGAACCCGCCTTTATCGTTCAGAAATTGAAAGGTTTATCGCCTTACAAAGAAATTTCGCAAAATGCCAAATTCTGATTTTATTGAAACTTTGCATACATATAGATCGCGCAAATAGATAAATTCAGAAAATTTCAATTGCAATTCAATCAATAAACAATTAAATTTTAAGAGATAAAATTATCCCTTATATATGTGAAGCAGTTATTAATATATTTTTTCATTGTATTTTGAAAATTATTAGACATAAATCATTCAAGATATAAAGCCATGTATGTGCATTGTAAAAGTTTTATAATAAAATTATTTCTACCTATATAATATTCTTAAAAAATAATTATTTTAAAATTTATATTTTTAAATTTATATTTTTATTTTAAAGAGTGACGTAAATAGAGGTCATTTTATTATAAAACTTTTTCATAAAACATTTTTTGAACGAATAGTTTTTGAGATATAGGTGCGAAAAACGCTAAAAATTGTTTTACAAATAAGATGATTTCATAAAACCTTTATTGGCCCCAACTGATATTTTCTAAATTTATCTATTTACGTAATCTATATATATATATATACACACACACACACACACACACACACATATACATATAAAATTTCATTAAACTACTACTTTTACGAGGTAAGGGATCGTCGCAAAATTCTGATTTTAATGAAACTTTGTATACACGTACATAGGTTACTTAGCAAACAAGCTGAGGTTATTTGTCGCTATTTTGATGCAAAATGACGTCTTTAACATCATTTGACGTTAAAATAACGACAAATAACCTCAGTTTATGCTTGCTGGATATTTTCTCTCTACTAACATGGAATTTAGTAGGAGGAAAATTCCGAAAGTGTGGGAATAGATTTCAATTTTATATTCCTCCCCTTTTTTTAATTACGTCGAAATAAATGACTGTCGCAAAAATTCTAATCTAGTTTCGATTTATTTTAACAGCGATCGTGTGCAATTCTGATTTATCGGATAAAACGTGGCGCGCGCGTGGGCAGAGTCATACGGGATCTTCTCGAGGCTAGGCTCTCAAGAGGCTCGAGACAGCTTTCGATCGATGAGAATTATTCCATTTCCCCGTCCGACGAGATATGAGTTAACGAGTGTCTCGGAAATGTAGAATTCTACGTACGGATGAGGTGGTTTCTCGTTTGTCAAGAGATATAGTGTTCGTTAAAAAATTTATCGTTTCGTGCTAGAGAGAGCTTGAGATTCCTGTGTAACAAAGCGCGTCCCTTAATCGCGTTAACTTTTTCAGCTACGTCAGGAGGTCGCGAATTGAGTGTTGGAATGGTTGTTTTTGTAAGTTTCGCGAGCGCAAATAATATAAATAAATGCGAGATTTGGATTAAAGAAAAAACCAGATTGCTTTTCTTCGCTTCTTAAAAGTGGAAAAAGTTTGCTTCGCCATTTTGCAACCACTTCGTGCTACCACACTAATGAATTGATTAATCACCTCGAAGTAAAATGCGGTTTAATGAAAAAGACAAAATATGCGAATTTTTATTCTACTTAGCGCCTTGAGTTTAGAGATGATTT
This sequence comes from Atta cephalotes, assembly GCF_000143395.1. NCBI lineage: Eukaryota > Metazoa > Arthropoda > Insecta > Hymenoptera > Formicidae > Atta > Atta cephalotes. Next base: position 1,090,810 of record NW_012130099.1, on the reverse strand, counting down.
TTTTAAAAGCTGTAACAGTACAATTTAATCTATCTTTATATCTAATGTATTATATAAAATTCAGGAAATGAAAGTATGTGTTATTTGTAAGGTCGTTATTTTATTATAATAATGATAATAACATTGCAAATTTTTTTATGGTAAAAAAGTATCAGAATTGGAAAAGTCAAGTTACTTCTAATGGGTTGGAAATAGGATAGTCATAAAAAAGTAATTTTTTATTTATAACTAGTTTCATTCGTTACTTGTAGCGAAAAAAGTAACTCGTCAATGTTACAAGATACTTATTGCTTTTTAAAAATTATTTATTACTTTTATCAAATTATTATAAAAAGTATAACAAATTATTATAAAGATAACGATATAGCGAGCGGTAGTAATTTCTTCCATTTCCTGACAAAATTGGATTTATATATTTATAGACTACTAATACCAAGTAAATAATAAAAAGAAAATTAATCTCTTCATAATGTAGTCTCATTAATAAAGTGTATGTGACATTCAGTTATTAAGGTATTTAACGTTGAGAAGAAAAGGTTTGAAAGTTTTTAGAAGTAAGATTGAACTAGACAATGTCGCTAACTATAAGGAATAAGTAAGATAATTGTGCAGTAAAATGACACTCGGAAAATTGCTAAAACTAAGTGGCTGTTACTTTTTGTAATAAAAAACGGGACAAAATAAAATAAAAATTATATATTATAATGAAGAAGAAATCCATCATTTTTATTAACACAATATAAAAAGTAGATACATATATAAACTTTCAAAAATTAATATTTTATAAAGAGATTAACGATTTAACTAATTACATAATTTAATGATATTTATAGAATGTTTCTGAAGTATTGACCAATATTTTAAGAGTTGATTATTTATGTAATTTAAAAAAAAAATGCTCATATAAACATCTAATTTTAAAAGTCACGGTTTAGAGGCTATTAAAAATTTTATAAAATTATCGTTCTTAAGTAGCAGTTTAAACGAGAAAAATTTCAAAAATTAATATTTTTTAGCGATAGTAATATAATATAATGAAATAATAAAATCTGTAAAAAAAAATTGAATTTCATCATTGCTATATATAAATTTGACACACTAATGTAGGTACTATATCTAAACTTTATTTATACATAATCGCCATTGATTTTTATAAAATGGCGACTATAGGTAAATAATGAAATCCCTCTACGAAAATAAAATTTCTTCTCGTTTATATATAAAAATCTTATATATAAAAAATTTCTATAAAATTCTTACGAGAAGACTTTTATAGAAATGATCTTAAAACTTTTAACATCTCGTATCTCTAAAACGAGGCATTTAAGATCATGAACTTTTCTTCATACAATGACTTAAAAAATTAACTCTTAAAACAATGGACAGTTATCTTTATAGTTGCTACTACTACGTTTTTTTCTCTGAATACAACCAGTCAAATTATTTGTTTTTATGAGTTTACAAATTTATGTTTAATTGCATAATATTGATATTTTAATAAAAATGACAAATTTTTACTTTCTAATAACACTTGATTTATTTAGTTTCTGCATTAAGAGAAATAAAATAGTTGTAATTATCACAATTTAAGTACAATTTATAGTACATTTTTGGGATAACTATATATTATTATTTTAACTATGCAAATATAGTCAATTGTGTTAATAATAATCATATGCTACTTGAAAAGAAGTCTTTTTTTAATATACTTTTTATTACTATCACATAAGTAACAAGTGAATTTGAGAAACTCATTCACTGTGATTGCAACTGCATTTACTGAATACAAATTTTAATTACTATTTATTAAAAATAAATAATCTATATAGGCCGATAATCACAAGCTGGTGAAGGTGCCAACGATTAAAACCTATACCATTAAATGATTGTGTGGAATCTTCTTTATTTCGATTCTCTTTGGAGTCCTTTTCAGCAATACATATCCTAAATTATTGAATCTTCCGTCATGTGAGTCACTAAACGCGTTTGACTACTCCGGAGAGGAAGGTTAAATAGTGAATATGTATAAACTGAATATGTATAACTTGTTCAATAATTTATTATTTAATATAAACCTTCATGGAATTATTGAACTTCCCGTTTGAGAATCCTTCAGTTGGGAACCTGTTAGTGACTCACATGACAGAAGATTCAATAATTTAGGTTTTGAGATATGTATTGCTGAAGAGGATTCCAAAGAGAACCGAAACGTTCAAAATAAAGAAGATTCCACACAATCGATTAATGGTATAGATTTTAATCGTTGGCACCAGCCTGTAACTCTTATTGGCCTTGTATAGATGGTTTATTTTTAATTTTAATATTTAGAGTCTGTAAAATTTGATTTACCATTTATATCTTGGTATTTTATTATATTAACATTTGAAATTATTATAATATATAGTATAATTTTTTTTAGATTTCAGAAGACCATATACGTACACATAATTATTATTACTAATATTATAGCTATAATAACTATAAAAATATTATAATTACAAATACCAAATACTTTTCTGTATATATACTTTTCAATATATCCATTATAAAATAAGAGTCATTTAATTTCAGTAGTTTTCCGATTGTTACCCTATATGTCAAAATATTTCTCTATCATTCATTTAGTTACCCAAGAGATATTGCGAGATTTCAAGAGAACGAGTAGTACCGAGCACATCATTGGAGGATATATTGTTCAGCGTTCGCATCGATATTTCGTCCGATCTACCATTGCACTTCTGTCGAGAATCGGTGAAATTTAAGTGCACGTGCATGAGCTTGCTGTTAACGTCTATTTCGTATGCACCATCTGATTGCACCACCCCGATGTATCGAGGGCTGCTGCGCTTATACGGTCACATGGGGCGCATGTACCTGTCTGTCAATGTATGGGGAGTCGCACGTACGTGGGACTCTATGCGCGCGACCTATCGATCCCCCGCTATATTTTCCGCGCGGGGTGTACTCTGTGAGAACGCGTGTTTCCGGCCAGCCGAGTTGGAAAGCACGGTCTGTGCGTGAGTCCTGCGCCCGACGGCGCCCAGCCGTACTGGCTATTTACGTTCAATTTACACCTGCGCGCGAGGTGAGATATATCCATGTTTTTTTTCTCCTACAGAAATGGTCAAAGGCTCGAATGTACAGTTCGAACTTCGAGCGCGTTTAATGGTAGTCGTTGTAGTTTTTCGGCATGACTGATTTCGGAGAAATTTTGTGCATTAACTTTTAGAACTGGTTTAGGATCTATTTCTCAAATTTTATAGTTTTTTATTCAATAAGATTTGTAATAATTCATTGCATCCAAATATGATACTTTAGCGCCACTAGTGGTTTTCCCGTCCTGTAAGACCGGATCTACAGATGTTTAAGCCTTAAGCCGTAAGAAATTGATCAATTATAGTTGAAGAATAATCGACTATGATTCATTTTTTATGGCTTAATCCTTTCCGTCACGCAATTCAGAGGATATAGCAATCATTACAGAGAGGGTGGTTTCTTAGGTTTTTGAGGCCACTGAATCTGAATCCAGGGTTAAATTACAAAAAAAATTAAAAAGATGACAGATTCAAGATGGCGAATCAAGAAACTGATCATTTTGCATGCTGAATGCAGTAATATAATGGCCAATTCAAACTCATTGTTTTCAAATACATTAACAACAATAATTTATAGTGTCAAAAATGACTGATTCAATGCAATAGTTGATCGATTGCAAAAATAATTATTTTTTTGTAGTTCCATTTTTTTGTAGCTGCCATACTGGATGCGCCATTTTGAATTTTAAAAATCTGATGGCGGATTTAAATTCAGCGACCTCAAAAGCATTGGAAACAGTGATTTACAATACATGTTTATTGTCAAAATCTGCCACAAATGAATTAAATTTGGAAAATTGCATGCATTTTTCTGTATAAATTTGTTTATAACAAATAAAAATTATTAAATAATCATGAAACATGCCCTGCTTTTTGAAGTTTGAATCTTATTTTACCTGAAAAAGGAAAGAACCCCATGAGTTTATTCTAAAAACAAAAGATATAAAAAAAAGGAGGCCAAAAAGCCAAAGTGCCTGAAATAAGTGGCTCACTGTGACTCAAAGGGTTAAGGCTTAAAAACTTATTGTAGATCCGGACTAAAGATTGAACCTTTACCTTTGCTTATTTGTGAGCTTACAAACGTTTCGCGTTCGCACATTTCGCTCCGCGACGTCGGTCAATTGCGGATAATGAACAGAGGGAAGACCGATGATGGTTGCCGGAATGCACCGACAGGGAGATTTCGCGCAGCATGACCCCGTGACCTTTCTCACCGACCGGGAGGGAGGAGGATAATGGTGGAAGACTGTGTTATTGGGGGAGGAAAGAGAGATGCAGAGACTGGGTGGTAGTCATGGAGACCGTCCCGAGAGGCTTCCTTAATTCAAAGCTTGATTGGCTCGAACAATCTTAAACTTGTATATGCCCGATAAATTTCTCTCTTTCTTGCCCTCTCTCTTTCGCGATTGCTCACGACCGCGATAAAGAGAACCTACTCAGACTACCATTTCCATATCATTTCACTCTCCTCTCGAAACAACGGTGCGAATGCTCCATTCGGTATTTCCAAGCCATTTCAGTCCCTTCAGATCGATTTTAAAGTTGAGACCGAAATATGCTTTTGTTGTGAATTATTTATACGTGGTAGAGTATCACATAATAATTAAATCAGCATGTCTCTTACTTCCAAATCATAATTCAAGTAGAATTAGATTATAAGGCATTACCAATTCATACTTATTATTACAAGTAATTAGATTGACGATATGCATTTAAGAGTCTAATTTAACGATAATTTGCTATATGTAATTTTCATCGTTTGTGATCACTTTGTTCGCCCCAATCTAATTTTCCTTTTTATTTCTCTTTTTACCTTTCTCTTTTTTCAGTCTCCCTTCTCTCATTAGCTTATTATATTTTGTTATTTATGTATAGTATTACTTTGTCATAATTAAAAAAGACTGTATCCTCGCGACACGGTTCCCACTGAATTGAATCGAATTAATTTCCTCTTTGAACCCTCCGTCTGTCCTCACCTCTCTCCCTTTTCGCCTTCCGTCGACGTTTAATAAAGTCAACTTTCCTCTCCGCGAAGCCGCAATCTTTTCAGCGACTTGCAGCTTTTCTGTGCGCGAGAAAAGCGATAAAACTGTCGGCTATCGCGAAGAAACGGAGATGGAGAAAAATAAATAGAAGGAAGGAAGGAAAGAAGAAGGAAGAGATGGAGATAGGGTGGAATATGAGCTTCACGTCGTATTGTCGAGTATTCGATACTCGCATTCGGGTTTCATACTCGACTCGGCGCGTTGTCGCTGATATTATGGTCTCGGGGCTAGCAAGAAAACAGCACGAGTTGCACAAAACCGGGAAAAGACC
>NW_012130099.1:1078635-1082287 GCF_000143395.1 Atta cephalotes | reverse complement strand
TTGTACGACCGTCTCTCCTCTACGTTTGTTCGTACGTAGTGTCGTCGCACACACACACACACACACACACACACACACACACACACACACACACACACACACACACACACACACACACACGCGCGTGATACGTTTCTCCTACCCTTTTCGTCCCACACTATGCACCCACGATCATAATCTCTCTAATGGAACCACGAGATAATGCTCCGGGGGGAAGATTAGTGCTTCGCGAAGAGCTCCGCGTATAACTGATGACCAATAATTCAAGATATCACAAATATATAATGTTATCTCCGCATTCGACGGATAAGTACACTCCCGTTTTGCGTGACATTAAATGATAAGATTGAATCGCCGTTACTTCCGGAATGAAAGACTTTTTCGTTTTACTCCTTCTGGACTTCTTTTTTCGTTCACTATTCATTTCGAACTCTCTCTGAGCCGCTTATGTTTTCTCACAAATTAACTTCGTTTAATTCTTTGTTATTTTAATTCGGTTTTGCATCAATATTGACAAAATCAAACCTACGTTCTGCTGTGGTACTGGCAACGTTTCTACTGTTGTATCTCGTGAGAAATTAACGTGCTATTACTGGCGAACGTTCAGGAACGTTGCCAAATGAATGTCACGTTAATGTGCGCTCCAATCCCATAGCGCTATCTATTTTAATAAAATATGGTGATTGTCTTTGCAGTTTCTTTTCTTCTTTTTTTAGAATTCCCATCGCTTGTTACCGTTATCGTGCAATTTCAATTTAATGTAAACATTGTAAACATTCATGTATTTAAAAATCACGAAGAGATTTTCTTCAATAAATAAGTAATAAACAATTACATAATTAAATAAATGACAACCTATGTGTAATACACAATAAATAAATCTTCCATAAAATATTTTTGACCGCATGAGATCTCGTGCCCACATTGAAAAAAAATAAATGCATTTATCATTTAACTATAATTTCTAAGAATGAGTAAAATATCTAATTTTAATATTAAATTAAAATATCTAATTCATGATGTGTAAAAATAATAAGAATAAAGACAATAAACGAGCAAATAACATAATAAAAACATTCAAATTAATTTATTATATAACTCAATAAACAAAACTCGCGTGTGTTTCGAATTGACAGAGCCTTCTTCAGCTGTGTGTTGACATAGAAAATTATAAAATGAAGATATAGAAATCACATAATGTAATTTGTAATGTGTAACAAGAAGCCAAATCCATATAAGATAATATGTGACAAGAAGCCAATCCATATAAATAATTAAAATTGTAAGACGCTTGTATCCAAATTCCTCGATCGATAGTATAAGATGTTATAAAATGATCAATAATTAATGTAAGCATAAGAAATAAGATAGTCATTTTCTCGTATTCAAGGAAAGGAAATGTTACATCCAGATATTTTGGCCGTTAAACTTGTCAATAAAAAAATGCGTCAGTCAAAGTAATAAAATTATCCGAATTCTTAGAACAAGGTAAGCTATAATTTTTAAAGCAAATAAGAATTTGTTACTTAATATAAAATATAACAAACATTTATAGTAATAAATGAGAAAAATGCCAAAATGTATACATGGTTCTAATAATATTTATCTTCTTGTCTGTCCAAGTCGCAATGTGTCTGAGATAAATTATACACATTATAACAAAAGATACAATGTTATTGAAATCTACTCACTTTTCAAACATTAGATTTATTTATTGAGAAAATACAAAGAAATTAACTTCTATGACAATTTCTCTAAAATGTTATGATAGGCTACGTCAAGCAACTCTATATCTTTATTGGAGTTGATATCATCTTATTGTCTTATTTCTTTAATGGATCTCTGAAATAAAACTCTTATAAAAGTTTGGTTCGTGGACCTTGTATTTTCTCAATCAAAGATATAGTTCAAGTTATATATATGTTCAGTAATAATCGAGTGTTTAGAAGAATCTAAAGTTGTTATAATTTCTAATTATTTTTCGGTACTCCAACTCTGTATGTTTTTTTGGTAGAATTATCATTATTAACATTATAATTATAGTATATAATAATTATATAATAATAACTATAACAATAAATATAACTAATAAATATAACTATAACTATTATATAAAAATGGACTTCCTAACCGTGATTATTTTTTTATGCAATTACAGTTTTTATGCAATTACAAATATTAAACACTTTTCTCATAGTAATGATAATTTTTGCGAATTTCACTCATGACTATATATTTTTAAAATGCGTCGATTGCTCTTTAATTTTAATATTAATATTTTAATTTTAATATTTTGTGCCAAAGCTAAAAACATAATCGCTCTATTAAATAAAAATTCACGCACATTACAATTTAATATTACTAGGCATTTTATAAATCTACAAAAAAATATAAAATGACTCGGAAGAACAACTCAGTATCAGGTTGCTCCTCACTCTGAAGTGGACTGCAAGGACGAAACGTTGATATTCCAAGAATGGATCTGAATACGAAGAAAATCATCGCGAAACGCATAATCTTTATACAGAAAGCACCTATCGAAATCTCAAGAATATAAATTTACAAAGATTTTATTGCATTGAAAGAAAAGTGTTTGTTACTTAATTGCATAAAATCATAAAATAATAATTCGGAGCTCCATTTTCATTATTAGTATAACATTAGCAATATATATTTTTTGTACATAGAATTATAAATGTTATTATTACTAATAATATAGTAATAATGACTATAAAATGGCGCTTCTAACTATGATTATTTTATCAATGCAATTGTAATCATGAATACCATATAATTTTTTCTCACTCTGTGCGAGAAATATCACCCCGGCAAAATTGTTGTTAGGCACGAGATCTCGATGACCGGAAATGTCAAGGTAGATTCCGTAATTTGATAGCTTGCGCAGTTGTAAAGAGTATCTATGACGATGTAGAATTTCACAAGGTAAAAATATTGATTTTACCTCGCATGTTTGTAAATCAAAGTTATGCTTTTATCATACCATACTTGTCAATATGAATCGATCGATGATCACGTGACAGTAGGGTATGACATGAAACACGCGATGTCAGCAAAATCCCTTTCAACTGATCATCCAATACAAATCGTCAAATTAATCTCGACGAGAAATTCCACGACGCGTCGTAATTTCGTTAATCGAACGCAGACGTGCGTCGAAAATTGTTCGGCGAATTACGTGAGAATTATTCGCATTTCGGAAGCTCGGGGGAAATAGTCGCAGGGATTCGCACCCAATGTCGAGTTTAACAAAGATATTACGACGTGGCGCGTTTATTAATTTTGCCGTGTTCCAGAAACACGGAACGTTCGGAAATTTCGCTGGCGGAAACTTACAAAGTGGTGATTTCGAAGTTCAAACACGAACATAAGATTTAAATACAAATCATTTCATTAATATTTAACAAAGTTAAATATTAATTGTCACAATACTTTGTTGTTTGTAGGCAAGTTACAAAGCTACAGAAGTTATTAGTATATTTCCCTTTTATTTATTTATTTATTTATTTTATTTTTTACCTATTATCGCTCTGCTTTTTATATTTCAATTAATGCAAGAATTACGAGAAAAATTTTGCTCGTATAATTTAGAATAAAAATACTCACTTTTAAATTATAAACGCATATTTATATA
>NW_012130099.1:1072695-1074845 GCF_000143395.1 Atta cephalotes | reverse complement strand
TATTATATATATATATATATATATATATATATATATATATACATAGTATTTTTCGGCAAATTTGCATAAAAATTTGCATATGTACTGAAATTGATTCTATCATTTGAAAAATGTTTTCATTTGGGGACTTTATAAGTATAATCTGTAAAAGTTAGCGTGAAACGTTTTTTGCATGTGCGCACGAGGTGAGAGATTAAACGAAATTAAAACACTCCGAGATTATACCAGAATGAATTATTCCGTATGGGTTGTCTAAAATAAAAAATATGTAAGATTCTTAAAGCTCCCGTCACGTAGTAGAAATTGATACAGATGCGGGATCGGAAATTGCAAACGATTTATCCATCGATTTCTTAACGAAGTTTATAAGAAGCCGATACTTTCCGCAAAATTGCCGATATTACTGTGAACGATGCCGCGATATAAAGTAACGTATTTTCCGTAAACCCTTTTTTATGCGGGAATCTTCTCTACTATAAAATGACCATGAAGGATTTTCAGTGTAGGATGTTCGGGAAGATCCGTAATTAATTTGCTAATTTCCAATTAGCAAATTCTTGCAATTTCTAGGTAATATTTTTCAAGCCACTCAGACAATGCCGTTTCCGTTGTTTCCATTCCATGGAATCGTCCTGTCGAATTGGATAGTTCGTCTCTTAGGATTATTACGTCCTCGCTTCCGTCCCAGTAGATTTAGATGTTGTTGACTACGGAAGGTCCAAGGACGGAGAATCACGACGTTACGAGAAATAATTAGGTACAGAGTTGCAGATCTTCCATGGAGTCTGCGTCTCAGAGAAAAATCCTCGCGATCACGCGATTCTCGTAAAGAATCAAAAGTGTCGGGAGACAATAATTAAAGTATCAAATTTTCATCTCTTTGAGTTGAAAAATTTAGACACTCTCCGCATCTTTTTTTAATTCCAAGTCTCTGAATCTTGCGTCTCTTTTTTTATATTACCGAATTCCTGACTCGTTAAATTTTCACGCGGAGGCGGAACGCCTGTAAACCTTTTGTTCGAAGTCTCCACTGACCATATCACTATATACAACTTCCGTTACTGCCTTGCGCGAGTACCAATCTATTTGGGGATTAAAGGAAAAATATATTCGCGGGCGTGCATTTGCGCGAATGGAAAAAGTAAGGAAAGTAGAGGCAATTTCCAGCCTGATTCCGCCAGTTATTGCTTTCCCGTTACAAACATTCTCTTTTGTTATTTTCCTTCTTTTTCCTGCGTCGATTTTGCGGATAGATAACCGACAGTGAAATAGTTTCAACGGCAAAAGCGAACGTCGGAAGCGGAAGAAAAACTAAAAAGTTATATATTTTATATTGCGTCGTAAAAGCCTCATCAGATCTATGTACTCGCCTTTCTGCTCGTCGACAGGTAATTTTGAAAATTCGAAGTATCAAAGGACAAAATTCTGAAATTTCACATATGGAAAAGAAACATTTATTTTTTTACTATTTAACTGGATAGTAGCAGTCAAGTAAGCAGTTAATACGAATACAAGCCGACATTAATTATTCGTGTAACAAATTTATTTTATAATGTAATGAATACAAACGTTTCAATCTAAGCCATTCTTAGTACAAAATTAAAATAAAAAATATTTACAAAAATATTTAAGTTTAAATATAATATCACATAATTATGTAAAGTCTCAGTCTTGTATAATAAAATATACTATAATATATGGTGCTATAAATATGGTGCGCATTATTTAAGATTGTTTTAATGTGTATTTTTGTCTCTTTAACGTGACATTCTGTATTGTTATAAATATGTAATAATCATTAAATAACAATAATGATAAGACGAGAATGTTGAAATCGATTTGAATTTTTTTGCAATTGACGATTGCATTTACATCGATTATTAGTTTTATTATTACCAATTATCAATTTTATCTTGTAGTGATACGATTAAGAATCTAGATTTTATAAAAATACCAATTTAATCTTTATAATAATTACAAATATACACACACACACACACACACACACACACACACACACACACACACACACACACACACACACACTATTACACACAATAATAGTTAATTATTAAAAATAATCTTATTAATAAATAATAATAATAATAATGTCGTGATATATATTATATATAATAATAATAATATNNATA
>NW_012130099.1:1059680-1071629 GCF_000143395.1 Atta cephalotes | reverse complement strand
AGAGAGAGAGAGAGAAAGAAAGATAGCGAGTCAGAAAAGCGGAAAGATAAAGAGATAGAAATTCCTCAAACGTCTGCAGCTATATAAGTCACGAGAAGTTTCTCAAGTTTCCATTTAATAAACAAAGGAATTATTACTGAAAGAATTAAACGGTATCAATCTTCCCATATAAATCGTTCGCGTCTTTCATTTTTACTTACTCCTTTTTATCGCGTACGAACGTGATCTCCGAAAGTTTAAATTTTCAAATCGCGACGAAATTAAAAAATCGGAGAACTGTTCTAAGCAACTTACGTTTAAATGCGAAAATTACGAGATATTACGGCTAAGCAAATACCGTTTAAGGATAAAGAGCCACGTTGGAATATTCGCTAATATAAGATAATTCGATAGAGTGATAGAGCGGAAGAAGGAGCGTACCGTCAACCGTAAAATTTCTCAGGAAATGAAATCTCGAAAGAGGAGTAATATAAGAAAGTGGCAGAGCAGTCTCTTAATTATGCTCGCCCGACAACCACGGGAAGCGAGCACTTTTCATAGAGAAGCCGTGGTAATTCGCTCGGCGCCGATAGGCGCATCCATCAATCGGAATTTCGCTCCGCGAAATCGCAACACTGGCGAATATACTTTTTGGAGCGTCGCCACGCGCGACAAAGAATTTAATTAACTTGCCCGATGGACGAAGTCCGCGCCGAGAATATGTAATTCTCTGATTGCATAAATTATCTCATCCCTGGAAATATATAACTCTCCATTCGAACTATATTAGCGAGTGGAAATAACATTCGCGATTTTTGATTTGCATATCGAATGCCGCACACCGATTCATCGAATTCGTTCTCGTTAAATATTTTTAAGTTGAAATATCACATCTGGACATTTATACCTTTATATTATGATCACTTCTGGATAGAAATATCGTGTCTAGACATCACGATATTAAATATTATGATTTCCCAGCTGTATCGGACAGTTTGGCATAAATGCCCACATGATGTAACAAATTCAATTACAAGATTGAAAAATAAAGAACAGGCTCTATTAAAATGTAATCGGTATTACAATTAATTGATAAAAAAATAATTCTTGAGTTTTTAAACAACATTTGTGAATCCAATGAATATTGAGATACGACATGCAACGCACTGAAAAAAAAAGGGTTTGCTATTCGATTATAATAGCATAGTAATTTTATTTACCTTTATGGTTATAGAAACTTCATTTTTATAGTCATTTACTGTTACAATGTTAGTAATAATAACTTTATATTTATAATTTTACCAACGATAAAAAAATTATACTATAAATTATAATAATTTTAAATATTAATATAGTAAGATATTAAGATATGGATAATATAAATAAAATAAAAATTTTTATGTAATCTTAAATGCAATCGTAATTATAATAAATATAATTATTTTGCAACCAATTATAACGAATAATCATTTGGCAAAAAATAATAAATTAGTAATTTCAATTATTCTTTTTTCAGCAAACATGCTAATAATAAATAAATAGTAACGCAAAATTCTTGTGAGTCACACAAAGTTCTTTCTTTGAATAATTCGTACGTTCGTAAAGATGTTGAAAGAGAATTTTCTATGATCTTTTGCATTCGGAGAAAGAAATATAAATTATAAGACCTTTTAGATTTCCTTTTTGTGCATTTTTAAATATTTAGATTTCTAGTTTTTAAAATTCTAATGCTCATATTTATAGATCCTTAGTTCATGATAGCATTCAAAAAAATTGATGGAAAAAATTAAATAACTTTCTTGCGATTGACTTAAATTTGTATTTCAATTTTCAATTTTTCTATTAACCTTTAATAAAATATCAAAGAGGAAAGAAAAGGGAATACGAAGATTCAATATCTAATTATATTATTTCATATTATAAAAGTATCTATTTTTTGTATATTATTTTAAAATTTAAAAAAAATTGTTTTAAAAATAATATGATAACATTTTGCTAAAATATAAACAAAATTGCAGGAACGTGGCACAAATATTTGTGGTTTCAATATTGCGGTTTAATTTCAAGTTATTTATTATAATTACAATAGCAGTAATTTAAGTAAATTACCGTTATTAGCAAATAAACAGTAATATTATTAAAAATAATTGTATTATTAAAACGATTATAATTCCGTGTTCTAAATAAAAATAAAACTTCAATAGTGATTCTTCTACATCGATTTTAACAAAATCGATTTCTAAAATTTCTTCTTTGCTTTAATTTTGGAAATCAATTAAGTATTACTCTTAATGTTTTTTGTTTCAATTCTGGTAAAATTCATTCGTGTTATCCCGTTTTAGATTTAATAAACCGATTCATTTCCGATTTATTTTCTTCTACTTTATAGAACAAACGAGAAAATTCCGACGTTGTTGTTAGTGGCGTAAAAAAGCGGTGAACGAGCGCGCTGTAATAAAAATGGGATGTCCATTATCTTACGATTACGCGGAAAAACTTTTGCGAGGAATCTGATAATTGAAAGACCGTGCTCGATGAAACGATGAAGCGATATACTTCGAACGAGAAGTACGTAATACGGAAGCTTGTCTCCTTCATTCATCGAGCGCGAGATTAGTTCATGAGATTTTTCAGGAAAGTAACTTGATGTGATCTTGTAAAATTTTCAATAGTATTTTCGTAATTCAACTCTCGTCGCTCAATGAATTGTTTTCGCTCAATTTAATTGTTACGTCGCGTTAGAGAAAAATGAGATGACTATCTAAATAATTATTATAGAGTAAAACGAGATAATTTGGATAGATTAATAGAAATTTTGAAATTGTATAAAAGATTGAGATCACATAATATATTTAATTAAACATATAAAATATACACTAGTATATGTTTATAGCTGTTGTAGTTAATAGCTATATATTGGTTCAATTTTTGTATGTTTGATTGAATACACTGCGATCTCAATTTTTTATGCAAGATTAACCTCTCGAAATTACGCTTTATTTTAATCAGAATCGTATATTAACATTTTTATATTTTTGATATACTTCAATAATATATTTCACCATATAAAGCAATAAAAAGTGTCACATTTGCATTTTTTTGAACAAAAATTTTTCTTGTCATCTAATTGAAAATTAGTGTGTTATTTAAAAAATAAATGTTTCATAAACGCTTCTAATTATGTTATTGATTTTATAATTCCAAGTTCTCACAACTTCACTTTCGAAGAGAAAGCAATTATGCAAATTTTGTGAAAATTTTGCAGTTTTTCATCAGTGCCAACAAAGAAATAGAAAAAAATATGTGATAATATAAAATGCATGATTTACGTTTAACTCGCGGAATACGAGGTAAATATGTTACATAAAATATGTGTCACATAAAATATGAAAATAATATGCAAAATTTTATTTCAAGGACGCGATTTGTCGAGGGATGCAAATGCCTATCCCTTTGCAATTTCGCATCAGAAGGACGGTGTCATATATATAATTTTACCAGCGAACATCAACCGTCAGCTGTCGCGACCCCTAGCTGAACGACCCCTTCGTCGATAAGTGTAATATTGTTTCCTCGACCCCGTTCACATTGTACCTCTGCCTCGCCCATTCTCGCTTGCCACCCCCCGACCACGATCCATCCCTGATGCAGCAGCCGGTGAAGCGAAGTGATAAAGTGTCCCAATTGTCTGATTCGCGTGGTATATGGAAGTCATCTCTTCTCCCCTTCCATCCATCTCTCGGTAACCATCCCCTGGCAACCATCGGTGGTGAGTGCTGAACGTGCTCAGGATGAAAATTCAAGTCGTTCGCTTGCAGCTAGATCGAGAATTAACTGACGTTCACCGCCAGAACGAGTGCGAATCCCTCCCTCTTTCGGTCTCCTCAACCTTTTTTTTTACGAATCATTGCTTCCACGAATGTTCCGTCTGCCGAATCGCGCCATGATTTTGTTCTCCGGCATTTTATGCCTGTCGATATCGCTTCCGCAATTTCGACTTAAAGGACGAATGAGTGCGCGATTTTAAGCGACATGTTCGCCCGATTACAAATGATATTAAATGAAAATGCGAAATATGTAGGCAATTTTGTAAAAATATCGAACTTGATTGAAAGTGGTAGAACAATCGGGGAAATTATTCCTTGCTAAATGACCTAATGTATTGGCATAACTTCGATATGATAATATTCGCAGAACGCCTAATATTCACTCATTCAATCGACCGTGACAATCGCATTCATCATACACAAATTGTAATCCATTTAGGTATTATAATCGAATTTAATCAATTAGCGCAGTAAAAGTGTCCTAAACGATTGAATGACCTTTAATATGTCAAGAGTTAAATTATGGATGACGAATATCTTTCAGTTCACTTTAGACGGGATAATTTTTATCTAATCTTATTTGAAAAGTTATATGATTCTTAATTCTAAATAAATATGTTACATATACGTACTTTGCCTTAAAAAAAATCAAATTTTTAATAATATCATATATTGAAAAACAAATGATGTTGCATCAACACATTACTTTAATTGAAAATAATCTTGTTGATTTAATAACAGTATTAATGAAATCAATAAAATTTTATTAAAACAAGAGCATGACGTATTTGTTTCATTAATAATGTTATTAAAATAATAAAATTATTTT
Source organism: Atta cephalotes (assembly GCF_000143395.1). Taxonomy (NCBI): domain Eukaryota; kingdom Metazoa; phylum Arthropoda; class Insecta; order Hymenoptera; family Formicidae; genus Atta; species Atta cephalotes. The sequence continues at coordinate 1,066,994 of NW_012130099.1, read as the reverse complement.
CAATTAAAATAATGCTGTTGATTTAACACCATTTCTTTTTCAGTGTAGTGTTTTTAGAAAATCATATTTCTGACATTTAAAACATTAAGATTCAATTCAATTATTTTAATTAGAAAAATGTTATGATACAATCATAAATCATAAAACATAAAAAATTATTTATGTAGTAAGAAAATAAATCAGAAAATTTTTGGATTAATTATATTATGTTCACCATGATGCGCAGTATTATTTTCGCGTAGAAATTACTCAAATATAACTAATAGTATCATATGAACTTTTTCCAGACAAACACAAAGTCTGAAATTAAGACATAAGAAGTCTTTAAGATGTCTTTCAAACTAATTGTCTCGATTTTGAACAATTTATGTTATGTGATTGATATTTATGTTATATGTAATTTGCAAATGCGCGAAATTTTTAAGCCTTTCAGTGATAGAAAAAATTACTCTTGATGGAAAAATGTTATTGATACTTTTATAATGCAAGAACTTGTGAATCTTTCATGGTTTTTTAACACATGTTTTGTTACCAATACATACTCAATTTTATTAATAAAACTTTATATATATATATATATATAAAATATTATTTAATAAATGCACTGTAAAATTTTCATAACTTTCCTTATTTTTACATGACATTTTATATCTGATTGTATTTGAATTTTAGATGGTTTCTTTTTCAGAAGTCCATGATAAACAATTTTATATATATTATTTCTTGGAACTTCCTATATTGAATCTATCATTCTGAACTTTTATATTTTGATTTCATTTTCATATTATCTCAAATCTTTAAAAATAACTAGACATTATATGACTCCATTTCTAAAAAAAAAAATCAAATCTTAAAGAGAAAATTACGAAATTATTCGTTAAGAATTAATTATAAAATAAAAATTTATAATTAAAAAATAAATAGTAAAAGTAGGTCTGTCTGTAGATAACACCGAGAGAAAAATGTTTGGTATTTGACTATGGTAACTGCATGGTAAAATAATTACAATTAATAGTAATAGCTATATTTATAGTTATAAAAATGTATAGTTATATATATAAAAATGTATAGTTGGTACCAAAGATTATAATTTATAATCGTTTCTGATGCCATCTATACATTTTTTTAGTATATAGAATTAAGTATAATGAATAAGTATAATTATTGCAAATATGTATATAACAGTAATAAACTATAAAAATAGAGCTCCTAACTATAATTATTTTACGTAACATGTCACAAATACGAAATTTTTCTCTCACAATCAGAATCGACGTTAAATATAACATTTTATGTTTTATTTGCGTTTTATGCTCTAACTGAGTTTCAGTATACATATATGTGCATTATATATTTTATTTTTATATTTGAATTAACCGCAGACGTTATCAAATACAGTGGAGAAAAATTTTTGTATTTGTAACTACAATTATTATGATTATGACTATTACTGCTATAATGTTAATAATAAAAATTATACATACAGTTCTATCAAGAAATATATATAATTAATTGATAACTAAAATGACTATAATTGTAGTTATTATCATAAAAATGATTGCAATTAATTTCATTATAATTTATAGTTACTTTTTGGATAAAATATGGTTTCCTCGAAAAATGATTATAAATTATAGTTAATTTATAGTAACTGCAATCTTTTTATGGTAATAATAATTTTAATTAGTTATTTTTCAATTCCCACAACTATATGTGTATTTGTTGATAAAACTATAGATATATTTATTATTATAAACATTATAGCAGTAATATGATTATAATTATAATAATATGTAATCGTATATTGTTACAAATACTAAAAATTTTTCTCTCAGTACAACTCCGCCGCTTTACCAACCTGTTTAGTGACATTTACGTATAATTGTTCTCCTCCTCAAGTGAGATCCGTCGTTTCCGGAGTGCCGCTGGCACTTTCGCATAGCTCCGATTGTTCGTCACCGAATAGAAGCACTTTGTCGAACTCGATCCACCGCGTCGTAGCGCGGGATCGTTCCTCGGGCACCATTGAGCCGATCATGTCTCGAATCTCAGTCTTTCCTTACACGAAATCGTATGTGCGCGAACTAATCGGCTCTAGTTAATTTCCGATCGCACGAGCGATCTTGTACGATACGTGCCGATGGATTTCAAGTCCTTCCGCTCATCGCGCACTTCATTTCGCGAATCTGTTACGCTTCACACACTCGCATACGCGCGTTTCACTCGTCCGAGTCTTGGGATGAACGCCTCTAGGCGCTTTCTGGGAGATGAGTCTCCCCGATTAACGACGTGATTCGTTTGTAATCGTGGCGTGACACGTCGCCGCCACGTGAGCGAACACTTGACAACTGATAGCACCGTATTGATTCGACGTCCTTGTCGCAGCAACATTGTAGCGATATCGCAGTAACATTGTGCATCCTCTTAGCGATTCTCTTAAGAACTTCTCGCGGTTGCGCTTCCTTCCGATCCTCGGCCAATTGCTACTATCCTCGCATTCTTCCTCCTCCATCACGGCGGCAGCTAACACAGCCGGCTATTTCCATGAAAGAAACTCTCGTGAACGGATCCGTGTCGAGGAAGCATTGTCGGGACACCTCCCGTTCCGTTGAAGAAGCTGGACACCGCAATACACGTCGGCGAGTCTGGTCGCGCGTATCGAATAAATGTGGTAGTGTTGTAGGTCTAGAAGTTATTATTTAACCGTGATAAGAGTTTTGCCGAAAGGCGGAATTTCGATGGATGCGATACGCGTTAGATTGCCACGCGAGTCCTTCGAATGATCGAATCTTGATGATCTTGACGAGCTTGAGACGATCGAAATTCCATTCGGAATTGAAGATTTCAGTTCTTGAGGTGGAATTTCCAATTTTAAATATCAAGAAGGTCCAAAAAGGAACAAATCGGAATTTAACGTATAAAAGTTTTATGACTCGTGCGAGGAACGGAAAGACTGTCCCCGTTTTATGAATTTTTAGAATTCAATTGCCTAGCACATTTCCGACGTTCAAATAATCGAAGAAAAAATTTCGTTTGTCGAAATTCCGAATTCCTAGTGTAACAATACGCGCGCTCTTCGCAATAGTTTAACGTAAAAATCGCAATTGGATGCCGTTACGTACATATGAGATCTGCGTGGCTCCGGTTATATCGTTCGAACAATAATCTCACGTACACATTCCATGGAACGTTTACGCGAAATAATAGTGGCGTTTTATCCTCCATATCAGATTAAATAAAAAAAAAACCTGTATTGTATTTCATAGATACCTGATCAATATATGACAAAAATTCGAAATATACTTCTCTTTAATCGCTTTCTACGCGACGGCAGAGGTCTATTAAAACGGTAACAAGTTTAGTACACTTGCATCTGCTCCTATCTCTTTTCACGCTCAACTGTTCGAAGAATTTCCTCGTAATGAGCAAACGATCAATTTTCAATGTAATAATCGCGTATGTGCACCGCGATTCGCGCTTCGCAAATTTTTAATCAAGCAAATACCGAACATGTAATCGCTATCATCTCTTCTCTCTGTTTTTCTCTCTTTCTCTTTCCTCTCTTTTCCCTTTTTATCTGTTTTCCCTCTTTCTCTCTTTTCCTATTTTTTCTCTTCTTTCATTTAATCACAGAATTAATTTACGCACAGAGGAAAATTATCCGGGGACGAGATCTGGATATTATTCGAATGAAATTATTCCATTAGTTTAACCCTCGCTTTTTTTTTCATATAGTCATATGCTACTTTATTTTGATAATCAAATGGATTTCTTCCCAATTTTATCCCTTATTTGCTTTCCAATATTGCCAGAGAGGCATAATAAAGGCTTTTTTCTTTTGGCAGTCTGCAATTGGCTTTCATAAAAATTGCCATTATATCTTAATTTGTGAATTCTTTCACTGATTCAGAATATAGAGAAATTCTCTCAATCTAAAAAATATAAAAGAACGTGCTCGTCATTTCGTGCTTTGAAACGTACAGTATGAAACGAAGATCTTTTTCAAGTACAAAAAAAAATAAAAAGAAAAAAAGAATCGTCTCCGCTCAGTGAGAGTTTGCGGAATAAAAGGTACTTGTTTGCTTAACCATGGCTATTCCGATGGTGCTTGCGCAGCAATATCGGTCGGCCAGCCTTCTTATTGTACCTTCAGAAACTATTCGCTTTTTCGAGCTTGTAATGAATGAAGTGATCGAAAGGATCTCATCACAAATTCAGCGGAATGTCGTCTGAATTCGAGCAATTTGAGATAATAACTTCGTTCTTTGAGAAAATTAACATGGGTTCATAAATAATTTTTATAACATCGTTATTCTCCGGCGCTATTATTTCTTTATTATGCTCCTACTTGAATATTTATTTTTCCGTAAAATAAGAAGAAAGAAAGAGAGAGGGATAATATATACTCGTGTTGCAAATATTTTCCATAATGAAAATATAGATCATTTATAGAGAGGAAATTGTAGGCGATCTATTATGCCGAATAATATTATCGCATTTTCTCTCTACTGTTTGTAAATATGAATTAATTCTAACGCATAATACGTGAATGATGAATTTATGCATCAAGTATCGAGCGCGTAGTAATTTATCTTCTATTATAACGTAGTTATTCCGAAGGCATTTTCGCGTTCGTTAATTATATTCTAAGCTTCTTCTTATTTTTTATTACAATTTACCAGGTATCGTTACATAAGAATGTATGTATCATTACCTGTAAGTTTCCATATTTGAAACGGTAGCCTTTGTTACGCGAATCTATTTACCGTTTCGTTATGCAGTTTAATCCGATTATTCTTTATCCCAGTCGCATAGTTTAAATCCTATTAATTAATGCCTATTTCCTCCGTTATTTCCTTCATTTCAATTGTATTAACAAAGAAATTATACTACAGTGAAAGAAAAGAATGCTTGCAATTGATTTCATTATAATTTATAGTTATTTTTGATGTCAACTATATATTTAGAATTTCTTAAACCAGGTCTGTCCAATTTGAGCTCCGGAGCCAAAACGTAAAATCATCGACACAAAAAATTCAATGTAAGATTTCAATATAAGAAGGAACTATAAAGTGTTGAAGCATTATTCAGATGCGCATCAATACTTTACAGTCCCTGAAATCTTACCTACATTGAATTTTTTTTAGGTCGATGTGTTTTGGCTCCGGGGTTCAAATTGGACAAGTCTGTTTTAAACCATGCAAATATTAAAGTTGTTTTAACTTTACATTATATAATCATCACAACTATGGTATACATTCGTGTAACTATATCGTGAAAAAATGATAAATTCATTTTTTTCTTTTATAAATATATTTTTTAACAATTTACAAATTATATTATCTTTTAGTTTTTATTATTACCAATAGTAAATGAATGTTAGGAAAATATTTATATTCACTATATTGAGATTGCATTTATTACATAAAAATGTTTATTTTATTTATATATTTTGTTTTAATATTTATTTAGTACCTTGTTATAGTATTTATATATCTTGTTTTTTTATTAAACTAATATTTGAAATTATTATGATTTATAGTACAATTTTCTATAGTTCTATAGTTGGTAGAAAGTAGTTTTATATAAATATAAAATTAATGTTACTAATATTATAGCAAGATTATAAAAAGAATTTTTGATCGTAATTATTTTACTACGTATTTATATAATGACAAATCATACACTTTTTTTCTCAGTGTAGTCTCTTAATATAGCTTTGGAACATAACTTTATCTTTTGATCACATTATTTTGTGCATAAATTAATTTTTTTATTCAACTTCTATTATGTACATATTTTTTTTATTCAAAATTTTCTCTTATAAAAAATTAGTAAAAAATTTCTTATTTAAATCGCACATTTTGATAAAAAATATTTTATGCGTTTGCATTCCCTTTGGTGCGTTCCATATAATTATTTATCCCTATCTATTATAATTGCGTGCCGTTTTTATCCCGATTTTATTATTCGCGCTTTATCACTTCAGGCACCGTTATTCCGTTTTATTGCTTCAATCCCTTTATTTAAACGCCCGAAAAACAAGAGTTCATCGGAGGATAAAACGCCGATTAATTTTTCCCGTCATTTCCCGCGGTGGTGATAATCATCCACTATGCAATATCCGTTTTTCCGACAACAGAATAATTCATCGCGAACAGGAACTGCAATCTCTTTCGTAGTTTTCAACAACACGGGTTTCGATTTCAGCAGTATTTCCTAGACGGCGATTTCTGCTCTCCCAACAGACTTCTCAAAATAAATGTTCGTCATTATATATGTTTCATGCATTCCGGAATTGAACGATCGTCTCGCACTTGGCGCGAAAAGCCGGGAAGCGAAAGTTCGTGCCGAGAGATCGTCGCTTCGTCGATCTTTCTGGACGTTAACTCCGCGACTCTCAAATCTAATCGAGTAGATACCTCACACACGAAGGCAGTGATCGACGATCTTCATCGGCCGTCGTGGACTACGTACACGCGTGATGCACAATCAGTTTTCTTCGCATTTTCAGACCGTGCAACTGCACCGAGAAACGACCGCCGGCGGCGGCAGCGGCGGTATTATTATCATCGTCGTTGTCGTCGCCGTCGTCGTCGTCGTCGTCGTCGTCGTCGTCGTCGTCGTCGACGTCGACGTTTCGTCGTTTCTCTCGCGTCTTTCTGGGCGCGACCGGTGACACGTTCCGCGATCCTAAGCGGACTCGCGTCAATTCCGCGGTAGAATTGTCGCCCTCCACAGCAACGAAGCTGTCTTCTTCCCTTCACCCCTGTCGTCGACGGCGCTCATCGATCACGGCGTCTCGTCGTCGTCGTCGTCGTCGTCGACGGTGTCGTCGTCGTCATCGTCGTCGTCGTCGTCGTCGTCTCGAAGAGAGATCGATCGAAGGCGCAGCCTCCGCTTCGACAGTGGATCTCGCGTTTCGCGAGGAAGTTATCGCGCGCCGCGCTCATCGGGTGGGATACATAGGTGGGAGGAGAGGGATCGTGAGAGAAGAGAGCGGAAGGGTGAACGCCGATAGGGGATGAGAACGAAAGAGGGAGAGGGAAAGGGGAGGAAAAGGGATGGACGATTGGACACTGCCTGTGACAGGCGAGCGAGCGACGCCCGCTCCCAAGGATCCAAAAGAGACACCCACTAGGACTAGGCCCGAGGATACCGCGATTATTGGGAGTGGGGGGATGGGGATGGTGGATGTAGGAGCGGGTGGACCAGAAAGTGTGACAGAGAGAGAGGAGGATGAGAAGAAAGATGGAAAGGAAGAGAGAGAGAGAGAGAGAGAGAGAGAGAGAGAGAGAGAGAGAGAGAGAGAGA
>NW_012130099.1:1052988-1057164 GCF_000143395.1 Atta cephalotes | reverse complement strand
TTATTACTACACCACCACCACACACACACACACACACACACACACACACACACACACCTGCCTACAGTCCTATTAATTATTTTTTATTTCAAAGTTTATTTCAAAATGTGTTAAAACAAATGATAAATATATTAAAAAAAATTGTTTTATTTTAAATTGTTTTATTTTATATGTTTGGATCAGAAACTTTTGAAAAAGGATATCTTATTTACATATATAATGACAATATAGCACAGTGTTTAAAGTAGCAAGTTTCGTTAATTGTTACACAGACAACAAAAAATTTTATTAGAAGACTTTTGTTTGTTGAATTTATCTTATTGAATCTGCAAATTATTTTGCTCCTGTAATAAATTTATTCCACTCCTTTTTTCTCTCTTTATTTATTCTCCCTTTTATTTGTTCTCATACCGCGACATTCAATCAGTAACAATTCAATTGTAATATCAAAATGCGCGAAGAGATTGTTTATTTTAACAACAAATTAACATGTTTCTACGAACAAATTTACTCAGAGAAATTCTCCAACAAAACAGATCTTGCTGTAACGTAAAACAAATGGTTATTGTAACAAAATTTGCTTGCTTTTGCATAAAATGTACAGCAGCGATTTGACTGTGATAGTTATGTAATAATTTTTGTCCGCGTGTAAATTGCGACGCCGAATAATGTCGGAATGCTAGATTAAGCAGAAAAGGAAGTTTTATTGTCTAAATTCCACAATTTCCAGGGAAGCACAGGTATGATTTGTGTAACTTGATTATTGTTTGATCACTGTGGTGATTACTTGTTGATTACTTCGGTAGTTAAAGCGTTGAGATATTTAAAGTTCTTCTTCTAGCGAATGAGTTCGCGGACTATTGCAGACAGACTATTACGGCTTGTGTTCTGCAATTAGTTTCGACTAAAAACTTTCCTCGACGGAATAACGACGCGGTGATATAACATAATAATTCAGTTAAGTACACTCCTTTTTATTTTAATGAGGTTGCGCCAAAAAAGAAAGAGGGGAAAAAAGGTAAGACGAAGATAGGTCTACAAGCCCTCGTAAGAACCGATTTCTCACTCTCGCCTTGATAGAAAGCTCATTATCGCCAGGAGTTCGGCTTTGATGCGGAAAACGGGAAAATCGATAATGTAACGAGATGCTCGAACTCGGCATGATCAGTGAAAATACTGCTTCCCGTATCTATATGTGTGTGTGTATGTGTGTGGAAAACAATAGCGCGGAATTTCGGCAAATGAATAATATTACCGGCGCGTATGCCGAGGCGATTTGTGTTTACGGTAATTCCGTAAAGCTTTTGGACAGGTGTCAGATTTGAATGCGCGCAATCAGTTGCGTGCTACATTGCTACATGTAATTAGTGTAATTATGAGGGTAACAGTTACGCTTCGCACATCGATCGTTATTTGCCTGTATCATTTCGGATAACATGCGTAAATTACATAAATCAATAGATAGACAAACCGCACCGGCATTATCTCCCGCAGTGATGGCTCTGGGATGCTTTGTATACGTTGAGGCCATTCAGTCCCAGAAAGTGCATAGGATTAAAGCACGCGTCAAATCGATCCAGTCGATAAAGCAGATGGCAAATAATCCTTGTATAAACACGGAATCCTTAATTCGGAGTTTCCCGATATGATCCTCACGTCCAGCTTGAATTCCATGATGCCCGAAGCTAATCGTGCAAGCACCGTGTTCTCTGCCGGGACTGGGTAATTACTGCAGGGTATCCCTTCATTTGTCCACTACAGTTGGCGACGCGCGTTCGGCTTATCAGGGATGCACGCGTTTCCCGTTACTTGTGTATTATCTCTCAGCTTCATGATCAGATAATCTGAAACGCTAACTCTATCGGAAGTCTGTGGTGTATCTAACTTCAACAGCTCTATCTATTAACGAGAATTTCCGATGATTTCGGCGCCAAACACAGACAAGATTAATAGAGTGCGAAAATCAAATAGAAAGTTCACTTAATAAAGAAATGATTTTTTTTTTAATAAAGTCATTTCTGTAATAAGAGTGTAAGTTTTTTAACTAGTAAGAAATTAATTAATCGCAATCAAATGTGAGGAAAATAATCCATTATGATTGATCAATTTCTATATCCTAAGAGGATATTGGAGCGATGGCTGAACTTGATTGATGTCGATAGTATAGACTTTTTAAAAATCAAAACAGGGGGAGCAAAACCAAGATGTTTAATGCTAAATTTTTACAAATAATGAGTTATAATTTCTAAAACGTTTCGCCCTCAATCGGATCACTTTCAATGTTAACAAACATTTTGTTAATAGAAGGGAGATATAAAGTTATTTTCCTGGTTTTCCAAACTCAAAGTTTAATTATCAATATCAGAAATTGCGTTATAAGATTGCGTTATAAAAGTATTCAAATACTTGAAAAATTCTGACAAAAGTTGGAGCTTCAATAGCGACGACAAAAGGGAATCAACGTGTTTTGCTGAATGTATTTTACTGATGCACAGGTTGATAGGTATAATGGAAGACCCAATGAGGATTGGTAGGAAACGAGAAATAAATGTCACTTATGTAAAAGGATTATCATTGATGTAGCATCAAATAATCCGCCATTTGTTTTGTACACATCACCAAAAACTCTCTTCATTAAAACGATTTTAAATTGGTATTCTAGAATAATTTCTTAAAGCTGTTAGACAAATGTAATTAAAGATTTGCTTGCTATCGTTTTTTTCTCAATATTGATTAATTTATAATAAATTAAATTTTCTACGAACTTCAATTTTTTGTTGACATTTATCATATATTGAGAGAAATTTTTGATACTTTGACTACAATTAAATTATCATCATATTATAATTATAGATGTTACTACTATAACGTTAATAATAACTAATAATAATATAGTTTTATCTATAAATATATATATATATATATATAGTTGGCATCAAAAAGTAATTGTAAATTATAGTAATTGAACCATTTTTTTCTTTTTATATAATAAGAAAATGCTAATAATTCTTTTGTAGAATTTATTAAATTATTAGTAATCGAAACTTGTTTTTATTATAATAGTAACTATATAATGTAATTGTTGATAAAACTGTATACGTACACTGAGAAAAAACTTGTTAACTTGATTAAATGCGTTTAGTTTGTAGTGATTATTTAGTTCAAATATTTATATTTTTAAATTAAATATTACGTAAATCATGTTAAAATCTTGTAATTTAATACAGGTTATTTATTTAAATTAACAAATGTTTGCTTAAAAGCCCGTAACCGCTGCATTCAGTTGAATTTAATATTTGTTTAAACTAAAAAATTTAAACTAACTATTTTTTTGAAACAGAAACTTTTTTCTCAGTGTAGAATTATTATTGATTTTATAATTATGGTAACATGTAATTATAGTGAAAATATTAAAAATTTTTTCTCATAAAAATTGTCAGTATATTAATTGTCATACGAAAATTTTTTTTTGTATAATAAACAAAATTGTCGTGTGTAACAACAATTCTTTTGTAAAATTTATTATTTATAAATTATTCCGATAATTAGAATTTTCATGTTATTAACTTTTTAATTTTAAACATCAAATAATCTTGGTTCCCTTGTCTTGAAAGTTCTAACTTTTTAATATTCCACGAGGCACTAACTTTTGAAACTTTTTAACGATAAATACAATATCTCAGGAGCGAGAATATTGGACTTGAAAATGACTGTCTTAAGAACTTCCGAAACACGCGGGATGTGATACGCGAGCACAAACGGAGGAGTCACATCTTTTTTTTTATTGTGCGCAACACGGGCAAGAAAAGGAGAATGGAAAAAGTTTTAGCAGTGGGTGGAAGTGAAATAAATTCACATCGTTGGTGCTTGCGACCTAAATCATGTCGATGAGTTCGGGTCTTTAAGACTCGACAACAATGTCTTCGATAATACCAACAAGGATGTCAAAATTAGATTAGACAGGAGGATAAATGCCATTCTCGTGACCAAATATTATTCCTGATGGAACTTTTCCACAAAGAATTTTTCTGTAAATTATGAAGTATCTGGTGTGTGTGTGTGTGTGTGTGTGTGTGTGTGTGTGTGTGTGTGTGTGTGTGTGTGTGTGTGTGTCGCGTCGTCTTCGTTCGGTTGGTTTCGTTTAGTTACGTTACGTACGTACCGACCGTACCGTAC
>NW_012130099.1:1048277-1052968 GCF_000143395.1 Atta cephalotes | reverse complement strand
AAAACCGTAAACTTTAATTTAACCTTTACGTACGTAGTAACGTTTACCGTTACTAAACGTAAAGTTTTAACTTTAGTTAAGTTAATTAGTAGTATATGTGTGTGTGTGTGTGTGTGTGTGTGTGTGTGTGTGTGTGTGTGTGTGTGTGTGTGTGTGCGTGTGCGCGCTCTTTCTGGGCTTTTGATTCGATGACCTGCACCCTGAATTATTGGATCTTTTACAGTCTCAACTACTATTTTCGACAGATAAATCCTCAGCTTCTTCAGATATATAGTATTATCATTATATATGTTTCCGAAATTATTGGATCTCGATGTCTTCGGAACGTGAGATTTTCGATTCCTAGACTCGTATATTTTCGATCCTTGAAAGTTGAATCTTCAACTTTAATCATACCGAGACAGAACGTCGATATAAAGTTATTGATGATAAAAGAAATTAACTGTGATAGTAACTCGCTGTCTCGAGTAGCAACGTACAACTATGTAACTCTGTAATAATATAAAGAACTATATCACTATAGGTCCATTTTACAGGCGGATCGTGACTCCTGCAATTCGCGACACACGTGACGGGAATAAAAACAGTCTAAACTCGAAAGAGAACATGATCTGGGGATTGATTAATCCATTACCCTCAGCATTCTCAATCACAGACATGATCCGAATTATGATTTCTGTCCATGTTGTACATAATGAGTAGAAGAGATAAGAGGCTCATGACAAGTGGTCTAAAGTTAAGTATATTTGAAGTTAATTTATGATGGATACAGCCTTAGCCATAAAGATAAATCATTCTTAATTTGTGCACTCAAAGAACAGTTGTCGGTAATTATAATTATTATCGTATAATTATAGTTATTATTGCTGTAATGTTAATAATAATAACTATATATATGTACAGTTTTATTAGAAAAAAAATACATATAGTTGGCACGGAAAATGACTACAAATTATAGTTATTATTATTATAAGAATGTTTGAAATTACACTTATAATTTATCATTTTTCAGAATGAATATGATTGTTTTGAAAATAACTATAAATGATTATAAATTATAGTTATTATTGCTATAAAAAATCTAAATATAATTTACCCAAAAGATAATAAATTAAATTAAAATAATTGCAATCATCATTTTTAATAGTAATAACTATAATTTGTAGTCATTTTCAGTGTCAACTATGTATATATTTGTAGATAAAATTTACACATATAATTATTATTAGATACTAAATAGATATTATAGCAATTATAATCATAATTCCAGTAACATGTAATTATAGTTACAAATAGCAAACATTTTTCTCAATATAATGCTGTAGAAACAGAAAAAACGACCGGAATCTCTGCAATGGAGACGCGTTCGTTCGACGAGCAGAGCATTAATCGTAAATGTCTATCGCTGTCGAGATATCGGTCGCCAAAAGATACACGGCACAGATACGAGCAAGTGACGGCTGTCGTGGAGTCTATAAAGTTCGTAATTTCGATAAAAGCGATGAGCATCAATACTGCCCATGCGCCTCCGTGGAAGCTGCCAATAACCCTTACAGTTCGATAGTCGCCGCTTCGTGTCCCGTGCAACTAATACGCGAGACTTTGCGCCCTGTGAACCACTCACTAAAAATTAATGCAGATATTTTCTCAGCGACATTTTACTGCTGCTGACCGTACACTAAGAAAAAAATATAGTTAATTTTAATAAATATTTAATGCAATACTGCCAACTAAACATTTACTTATAGTAAATAAATATTTGTTCAATAAAAAAAATGATTGTTAAATCAAATTAACATTTCTTATATCAAATAAATATATCTTTATATTTAATAAATATTTAGTATTCAACTAAATATTTATTAAAATTGACTATTTTTTTTTAGTCTATAAATAAAACACATCGGAGATGCAGCAGGAATTGTGAACCGGTTATTTTATCGCGTCCCCGCTTATCGTCGACGTGGACAGTCTCTTTTTCACGAGGATCAACTCTTTTTGAAAAGGCAAGGTAAGGATTTTTCGGTATACATCTTCATCTTCTTCCATTTTACGAGACACCGTTTATAAAAGCTCGTTTATATCGCGGATGTAACTTCCGCTTCGATTATGATTCACGAGCATCCCGTATCCCGCGATACGAGAGGATACGAAAAACGCGCGGTGTGCAAACGCCTCGAAGTTGCATGACGCGCATTTCTATAACACAAAAGTAAAGATTACGTTTGTAAATTGGGCGAAGGAAAACATACTTCTTTAATACATTCAGCTTGAGCATTCTTTACGCGTGCACATGTTCACAAGTTGTCCCAGATTTCCTTCTTTAATCCAAAGCCGATTTTCTTTTCTTTTAAAATTCCAACACGATTTCTTTATTTAACACTTTTTATCACAACGTTTTAGTTTCCAGCAATAATATTTTTAAAGTAAGATTCAAAATTTTAAAACTTTGTTGTAAGTTTAGGCGAAATTGATTAGCGTTAAGAGTACTCGAAATTCTTTGGATTAAATCTCACTCAAAAGGAATAACATTCTTTAAAAATAAGATTTCAGTTCACTTTTAGAATGAGATTTACTTCAAAGAATTTAGAGAGTGTACTGAGAGCAAAGTATTTGGCATTTGTGACTATAATTGCTTAAAATAATTATGATTAGGAGTTCTACTTTTATAGTTTACAATGTTAGTATTGTAATAATAATTATATTTATAATTCTAACAAAGAATATATGGTTGACAAATAATGACTGTAAATTATAGTTAAATTACGGTAATTGCAACCACTTTTTCTCTCAGTGTGTGATATATTTTCAATTTTTAATTTCGCGGAATATTTTTTAATTTATGGCATGCTACTACATTATTCTGCTCTTTAACAACGTGATAAAAAATATATTATATATGAATGCATGTACGCGATTATTATTTAAACATTTAAATAATACGCTAAATAATCAGAGATTATCGATAAAAATTCAACGAATGAACATACGCATCGTCGAACGACTCGATCGCGACTGCTGCTCATGAATTTTTCAGTAGAAGCTTGTTACGCATTCCGTATAAATGTCAAGGCGATTTATATTACTACTGCGACCTGCCGTATCGTTTTTTTAATTTCCGCGTGACAGCGGGAATCGATATGACGCACCCCGTTGATATTTCGAGCCTCTAAAATCCTGAAGTTTCAAAGCTACGGATGTTTCATACTAAATACGTCAAAGATTTCGAATTCGCTGCCAAGTTTCACGGAACTTCGCGTCGGACTTCTGAGATTCCAAAATAGCTATATCCCTTCATGTCCCAAAGTTTCGTAAATCATAGAGCTAAGTTTTGAAAGTTCAAAACTCTAGAGCCGGCTTCGAGTGCACCTGGAAAATCTTCGTGCAAGCGTCGATTCAAAAACTGCTAGAGCTACAAAAAATATTGGAAGGCTAAAAAAAATCACAGTTTCAATGATGAAATTCGTTGCGAGTTCCACCTCGAAATTCGAGGAGTGTTGAAGATCCAGAATTAATTATCTCTATATAATGCTTCGCGGTGGTTTTTAATCTACGTGACGGTGTAGAAATCGATATGCGGCGTGCTGTATTTTGCACGATGTATTTCCTAGGGACTCAATATCGAGATATTGCTATCAATAATTCATGAGGTACAATACGGTGTTATTCAAGGGTACACCCGTAACCAGATCCTGCGCGGATTTCGCGAGACGCGCAGCACGAAGCGGTACGTCATACGAGGAATTTATGGTGTCCATTACATTGATTTACGTAAGGCGCACGATGGATCATGTATAATCGCGCAGGCAGGTGTATCGATGATTCGGTGAGCGCAAATTGATTACGCAAATCTATGCATTTATTACATCTATTAACTAGCTTTAATAGATATACAGTGAGTGTAAAAAGTATTGGTACAAGGAAATTTTTTTTTTATAAAAAAGCCTTATTTTTTTAAGGAAATAAATATGAATTAGCAATTTTATACAATAAATTTTATACATTCTGTTTTAACATAAACGAACGAACTTCGCGTTTATATTCCTCATTTTAGAAGTTAAATTTGTCGACTGTATGAATACTTTTTTGAGCGTTTCAATAATACAATTTTTAATTTTTGCTTACTTTTAAGATGATATATTTTTAATAATTACTACATATCTTTTTGGTATATATAATTTTACGAGGCATACAATTTATCTTTTATTCTTTATGAATAAATGAATTCAGAATTACCCGGCAAGAAATGACAGTCAATTACATGTCGAATTGACGTCAAATTGGTCTCGCTATCATTGTATCGCTATTGATTCGACATCAATTCGATGAGTCATGTCTCACTGGATAATGTTTATTTTCTAAAAATAGAGTTTTTTGAAAAATATTTTTTTTGTACGAATACTATTGCACTGTATATTCTACACTGACAAGTATTTATAACTGTTTTTAATTACATGATAAAATAATAACGATTAGGAACTCCATTTTTTACTGTTATAATGTATAATAATAATATAGTTTTATATGCAAAAAATATAGCTACGATCAAAAATTATAATATAATTATTTCCAGTGTCAACTAAATAATTTTCTTGATATATAGAATTATGAATATATATATATATATATATATATATATATATATATATATATATAGTATAGTATATATAGTAGTACGTTAACGTACGTAA
>NW_012130099.1:1026180-1048257 GCF_000143395.1 Atta cephalotes | reverse complement strand
TTATCTAACATTATAGCATTGCAGTAATAACTATGAAAATGTAACTGTTTATCATAATTATTTCAATAATAGTCAAAAATCAAATATACTTTTCTCTCGCAATCGATGTACAATAACGTAGTGGGTATGCAAGCGATTAATTAATATTTTATGGAATGTCGTGCATATATGCACCGAATTTGAAAGATTTATTTTTTCAAATATTTAAAAATGCCTAGCGTTCAAATTCTAGTAAGATGGAAAATTCTAAGAGGCTGAACTTGCAAGATCTTGGGTTTTTAAAGCTCCCAAGAGAGAGTTGCCAAATTCTAAGAATTTCTACAAGTCCAAGAATGTTTGAAGGAATTTCAGGAATGTCTATGATTTCCCAAAGGCTGAAAATTCAGAAATTCCGAATATCCAAGTTATTAAAAATAGTTATTTTGAAAAAATTTTTTTAAAAATTAGTCTAAATTTTAAACTGTTTTATTATTCCCTATTTTTATTAAATCAATTATAATTTTATTAAATCAATTTTTATTAAATCAATGTTTTATTTTTTTAACTTATCGGATATGAGGGTATTGGGAAATAAAACAAATTGTCATTCGAGTTTTCATGAAAAAAACTTCTTTAGTTGAGTCACTTCGAACGTAATAATAATCTGATGCATAAAGTACAAACAGATAAAAAAGAGAAAGTGTTGAGAAAGAGCAACGTCTATATATCACAATGATAAAACTCAGATCGCCATAAAGTTTCTTTCTTTTCTTGCGGCCATTTTCTTTCTGTTTCTCGCAAAAAGGCTTTACGATCAAAGCTGGATCAAGATGTGCACTTACAAAAAATGAGCAAAAGAAGAAAGACTCTTCTTTACCGTGTTCCGCCTTTATCTTTAAGAGCTAGAAAGAAGAAAAAGATAAAAGAAGTAAAAATTTTTCGTCTTTGAAAAGGATTCGTTTTTCCCATGCATTCCCAAAGATAGGTTAAATATCATAAATCTTAATATATCATAGCGTTTATTTTTAGAAAATATTCAAAATGTTATAATAATCATATTAAATTATAATGATAACTTTCTATTAAATATACATATATTAAATTTGAATTGAAAAAAATATTTTCAAATAGACATTTCGAAAATGTTATCAAGATTAAAATTTCAAAGCTTTAAGATGCTGAAATTAAAAAATTCAGAAACTTCGAATTTTTGTAAAACAGTATATATTTCAATATGCATTCATAGAAGAAAATAGTATCAGTAATGGCAGAAAGTTGAGAAGAAATACAACACGGCAATTCTATTATACATTATAAAGTTAATTGCAGTAAGAAAAATGAACAAGTTGTGGGTATAAAGCAAATGAATTTTTCTAATAAACAGGGCACAGATCATAAAGAATATTAACGTAAAATATTTGTGTAAAAAAAAGTATATTAAGAAAAATAAGCAAAGAGAGTTATTTATAAAGTAAGGCGGATTTTTATTCTACTTAATAATATTTATGCGTAAATTTTATAATCTTCAATTAATGAATGTATTATCGATACAAAAAGTGTAGAGAAAGATACCGACATATCATTTTGGTTTTGATAATTCATAAACAAAGGCTAATAAAGCTTTAGAAACATAAATACAAACTGGGAAGTGTCTTCTATCAAATAATATAGCAGTTTTTATAATAAATGTTTGCAATTTTGCATTAATTAACTTTTCCATAAGATAAGCAAAAATGAGCGTCTGACAAAATAGTTCTCAAAACTGACAATAGGCAATAATGCCACATATTTCTATTCTTTTTCTTTCACAGGAGTCATCTGTACAAAATATCTATAGTGAATATATATATAAGATTTTCTAGAATCTTTTCACTTCAATATAAAACGTTTTTTTATTGATTTATATGTGTTCGTTGTATTGTTCTGCAAACGTATATACATATAACGCAACAGTTTCTTTCTTTTCCATAAATTCACGATTGCTTTCAACTCCGATAGGATTGATATTGCAACACTATAAAGATAAGTTAGCTTATGGTCTGTCACAGACAGATGTGCTGGAGAGTACATTGTTAAATCTATAGTGTCAAATTTAACCTAACGTTAATCGCTCCACTGCTCCTATTAAATATATCGTTATTTTTTACCAAAGCGAGTTAAATATGAAACTATATTGTGTCAATTTGATACTATATAGTTTTAAATTGACATTGTATAATGTCAAATGTAACCATTGTTTTAGTATAAAATAATATATATATTTAATAGGAGCAGTGGCGACTCACGTTAGGTAAAATTTGGTACTATAGATTTAACAGTGTATGCTGCACCCATATTTTATATTTAAAACTATATTATGAAAAAAAAAAAAGAAAAAGTAAAAATATAAATAAATATAATGAAAAAAACTACAAATGATGTAATATTATGAATAATACAGCCATTGTTATTTTAACTATTTAAACTATGCAATTTGCAAAAGAAACGCAAAAATTTTATTTTCTCATCCTTCGTTTTTAGCTGATTTTGCATAGAAACAAGTATATAAATTATGAATTTTTACTTGTTTAATTATCTGAACAGATCATATTTTTTTTATCAATATAAATAAAGTGCAATAAGTTTTAAAGAAATAAGGGGATATTTTTAGTAAATCTATCAGTCGGAAATTTCTTTCCATTGTGTCGTTATAATATAATAACTTATCTAACAATAAGAAAAATGTCCATTTCCACCAATGTGGATCAATTTTAATATCAGTTTAACTTACTCCTCAATATTTTTAGTCTAAGATTAGGAAAAAAATGAAGAGTAAGTTTAATCGAGATTAAAGTTAATTGGTAAAAGTAAGCATAAAATGAAAAAATTAATTGTCATAATACGTAAATTTCTTGCTATTATTTTATAACTGTTAGTTTATAACTATTATAATAATCTACACGAACGACATTAATGAAATAAGTATAATATTTCTACTAACAATTTTTACCACAGGTACAAATATTATATGTATACAATATTACGTCACATTTGTTGAATCTGCGATTCAGTAGTTTTCAGTACAACCCTTCTGCTATTCTCACAACTTTATGAAACCAGTATTTGCGAGTAGATATTCCAGTTTCAGAGTTGTCACGAATCATTCTGCTTTCTCTGAACGTACAGGAGTTCGCCAAACATCGCGAGCTGTGAAGCAGCACCGAGATCGAAAGCTTTTAGCACATGATGAAGTGTCGAGGATCAACGTTATCCGTGTCGAGCGTATGCAACGTTCTCTCACCTTCGCGAAGCACAAAAATAAATCCTTCGCGTTCAGCATTAAATACCAGGCGGTATGAATTGCAGCGCGGTGGAACCATGGCAGCCGTCTCTAAAATGTTAGCAGGACGGACGAGCGAGAGTCTGAAATTCGAGCGAGGGTTTAGTATAAATTCGTAATGCCAGCGTTATCGTCTCCATCCGCGCGCCGCTCTATCATTCAAGCGCAGATCTCGCGAAAATCCTCCTGGAAGGCGACCGTGCATGCTGCGTGCACAATACGCGCGCAACACGTGGCACGAAAGTCGCCGGAGTCTGTCCCTGCTATTGAATTCGTAAAAACGAGCTGCATTGACAGAATTATTGTTTTCCTGTGTTCCATAATCGCTGTCAATACAATTTGTTTTTTCTTGTTGGCGAATGCACGTTCGTCCGCAAACATGTATCCGGAATCAACGAACACGAGTTTGTATAACAAACTCGAAAAATCTCCTGATTCAGATTTTAATTTAAGATAATATACCATACGCCACTTTAATTAAGTTTGAATTGTTGTATAATTTCGAATATAAATTTTCAATCGTTAAATATTCGAGATATTCCAACGTACACGGAGAAAATTTTATATTAAATTTTTACTTATCTTTATAATACTAACTTTTATTCACTTTTTGATTTTGTAATAAAAAATTTGAAAAAGTGTAAAAATTACGTTGCATTATTATTTAAAAAAAAATAGCTATAGCATTTAAATTTGTAATTGTCACGGTAGTATCTGTAGCTTCTACAACATTATAGTAATTTTAAATATATAATTTTCTCTTTTTCATGTATAGAAGTTTTTAAATTATATTTAGTCTACTGAGAAAAAAGTAATAGTTAAATATTAAATATTTTGTTGAATATATTGATAATATATAGTATTATTAAACGATAATAGTAATCGATCATTTGATATAATAATTACTAAATATTTAGAAAAAGAAAATTATTATATTAGTTGGTCCAATTAAATGATTTGATAAAACCAAATTATTTGACATTTTAATGAAATATTTGATAATTATAATGTCAAATTGTACAAAGAAAAGTTATTAATTGATTTGATAATAGTTATCAGATTATTTGGTAGAAATAAGCGCCTAAAATGTTTTCTAAATACAATCAAGACATTTTAGGTTTGTTCGATGATGCTCACGTATGTAAAATTTAATCAAGCTTTCTATATAATTAGTCTGTAAATTAATATGACCGAAATTCATCAGACAATTGTCATCTATATAATTTTTTTTCAATATATTTTAGCACTTTAACTACCTATATTTGGGTGATGATTTTATTTATTCAATGAAAAATAATTTTACTTACAATTAGTCTTTTTCTTTGTTGAGATATACAGTATTTAAAACTATAATAACTATAAATTTTAAAAAACTATAAATTTAACAAGTATTAAAAATGTTAAATAAAAATGTAAACTGAAATATGTTCTTCCTCCGTGAATAAATACCGTTTTCAGAGGCCAGGAGAGTCCGAAATAAAAAAGTGAAATATTTTCTTGCAAACAGATGGAATAACAATGATGTAGTGTAGGATTTTTTCCATATGTTATTCCATTTGTTTAGAACAAATATTTTAATTTCGTTTTAAAACAGAAAAAAAATGTTTTTTCAAAATCAATCCTTTTTCCCTATTTTCAAAAAATCCCACGCTACAAATATTATATCTATTTCATCATAGTTATATCTATTCCCATCATAGCTATTTCATCGATTTATAAAAAAATATTGCTATATATAACTTTATGATTTCAAACCACTCTCCGCGAAATCGTGTCACTCATTCACAATGAAGGAAAATATTCCACTACCTACATTTTTTTATTTAAAATCTTTAATATTCAGCAAATTTGTACTTTAGATACCTATTATATAATATATTTCTAAGAATATATTTCTAAAATAGGAATTAATTCTACGTAGTAGTTGACTTAAAAAAAGATCTTGAATGTATGTTTATTTTATTCTATCAAAGTGATGTGATTTCTGAAAAACAACAAAATATTAATATCAACAATTAAAAACAAAATTATTTTCTCTTTATAATTTTCTACTTATATTTTTTTCATAAAAAGTATGTATTATACGCATATAATATATGTAATTTAAATATATATACAATTATAATTATATATATAATTATATATATAAAATAAATACTTTTTATATTTATTTATTGTTATTTATAATTGATTTTGTATATCTGATAAATAATTATCGCATTTCTCGACTTTGAGTCTCTCAGAGATTAACGTTGAAACAAATTTGACAGTTAAATATTAAAAATACGAATTCAGACGCATCAATGCGTAATCTCATGAAAATACAGACTTTTTTAATACTTGCAACTTTGAGCATTTTGATTTTCTTGTATATTTAAAAATTCGCGAATTTGCAAAGTTTGCGTCAAGATTAGTGATCGATCATTATTGTCTGCTTGTTCTCTCAATTACTTTGTTCTCTCGACAGACACCAATGACTCAACAGACGAATACGTTGGATAATTAACAAGATACTTGCGACACACACCAATGATTGCCATATACCGGAAGTGCATTCGCTGAACTGCGATTCATTAAGGTGCCCGAAGCAAATTGTTGTTCCATTAACGCGTACTATAACCACGAACAGTTCCACGAAGCGCTGTTTCATATCGCGCTGCGGGCTGAGATAGAATATTAGATACCCGCAATACTCTACGCGATGAGAAATTAATGTGCGGGATGCACATATAGATTCGGGATGCGCGAAAGTTCCTATACTTGGAGCGTCGAAACTATCGGTCGGAATCGCGCGAGATAAAGCGCAAGGGGAGAAAATACAACCGCGGAAATGTAATGTAACGAGTCAAAACATGAGGACTTGGTTCGCGAAAACGTCGGGCGACATTTGCGATGTGCAATTTTAACAGCCATCTTTACGAGCAGACCGGAAAGTCTTGCGGAAAAAGCGCGTCCGCCGTAACGTATTACGTGTAAGGTTTTACGACATTGTTAAAACCTTGCACTTTTTTTCGGACGATTATAACGAAGTTCGTGCCCGTGGCATTTTATCTGCTACCGTTATCATTTTCACGAAAATGCCGCGAGATAGTTGCCGCGGTCGAAAAAAAAAAAAAAACATATCGCGCCGTTGGTGGAAGATATGCAAAATTCATAGGCGAAAATTTTGCGAATCAAGCTATGTTTTATTATTCATTTCGTATGATTTTTCTGAATAAGTGACAATTATGAAAAAGTAATTGCAATTATTATAACTTAACTATAATTTTAGTCATTTTTTTATACTAATATATATTTTTGGTATAACTATAAATATGATTATTATTATTACTAACATTATAGCAGTAATAACCATAAAAATGGCGCTCGTAATCACCATTATATAATCACAAATAACTACTTTTCTCTTTTTGTCAGTGTATCGACCGAGAATCTAATATATACGTCAAATAAACGAAAATTTAAATGACTGTTTATATTACACGCGTTGTTTAATTAATTATACGCTGTGACGCGCGTCATCTGAAAATTCTTCCCTGTGACTTTCCTGTCAACGAGAAATTACAGCTCATTAAACGGATTTATATTGATTAGCATTATGTTTGGTCACGTTACATTGAAAACACATTAATTAGCAAACACATGTCTTCCTACTTTCGAATTTCATGCTGATCCTCCATGTTTGACCAACGTGCTTTTCGTAAAACTTCCAACTTTCTAATTAAAATGAGATTCCGCCGGTCGGACGTGTCTGCTCGAAAGTCACAAACTGTACTCGGGTCGTCTTTTAACTCGCCAGGAAATCTCGTCTTCGTTAAATCCTTCGGCGGACCCGAAATCTCGCGTGATCAACCGCGAATTCATCACACAATCCATAGTTCGCTTTCTCTCTCTCTCTCTTTATAAACAGGAATTATAAAACGGAACTATGCTCAAAGCAATCGTCCTAACCATATGCGCTTGACCGTTTTCATTGCTGACGGCGACCGTGCGCTGCGGCTGACATGGCGCGTGATGTACTACTGGCCCGCCGGTATACTGGAGGGGAAAACACATACTCTTGGCATTCCGACGCGCATTACACAACTACTTGCCAGTGGTAAAACACGCCAGCACGTCCGACGGCGTCCGATGGCGAGCGAGCGATGCCGTTCCCGACCTCATTTTTCATCTGGTTATTATGTCAGTCTGCAACATCATTCGCGAGGAGATATAGTTGCCTCCTAACTTCCGAACGAGTGATAATTTGAAAATAATCGCAAGATACATTTTTAATTTTACTGTTTTGAAACGGTAACGTCGCAGTTTTTTATCATAGACTATCGATTACACTGCGAGAAAATAATATATTATCAATTTAATAATAATTTGTCGTCATTTTTAATGTTTACGTATTTATATTATATTAAGAATCGAAACAAGGAGCGTATAAGTGTTAGATGTCTTTGCCTGATTATCCTTTATTTCTAGTAATATATAACGTTTTGAGAATGTATAGTATGTATTGCGACGAATTTAAATTGGAACTCTGATTACGGGGAATGTAAAATTATGGCAAATAATTTTTATGTATACTGAAGATGACCAGATAGATAGTCGAAAATATTATATATATATTATTTTGAAATACAGGATAATTAGGTAAAGATACGTAGCACTAGGCTTATACATTTCTTGTTACGACTCTTATTATTTATAACTAAAGCCTTTGTTGATTATATTATATTATTTTAATCAAATTATAGTCGCTTCAATTTACGACCATCACTGCTACATATAGAAAAATATCATTCTATTCGTAAGAAAAATGATTATCCTCAATCACACAATCAATTTTATCTGATAAAATCTAGTGACAAAACTCTACAAACAATAGTTTGAACATATTATAATATGATTTTCAGCAAATTCCAATGGTTCATGTTCACTAAATGGCATCAACAAGGTTGCACAATGGTGTCTGTCAAATTTTACTAACACAATTTGCGACCCGTCAACTGACGCGAGTAATAAATTTAATGAGATGATTTATAAATGGCATATTATACTCTAAATTTTTGATGTGATTAAAATTAATTGAATAAAGTTTCTAAGCTCTTATTTTACTTTTTAAAATTTTCCCGTTTCTTTGACCTTTATAACATTTATGCAATTGTGTTGTAAAAGTAATGATTTCTTTGTTATTTCTTTATATAATTTTTAATTATTATTATCGCAATAAATAATAAGAAAACAGCTATATTTATAACTATGACTATATTTATTATATGAAAATTATTTCATTTATCGTTATATCTTGATATTTTACTAAATTTTGTATATTAATATTTAAAATTATTAATTAAAATTATAAATTTTGTATATTAATATTTAAAATTATTTATAGTATTCATATTATTTATATTATTTATAGTATAATTTTTTCATAATTGATACAACTATAAATAATAAGGTTATTGTTATGGACATTATAAGTAATGGTTATATAAATGAAGCTTCTACCTACATAATTATTCATCATTTTATCATGCAATTATAGTCACAATCGCATTTCCTTCTCAATGCAGAATAGTTTTTTATTTTGTTTTAGATTAATTACAAAAATTAATTATAAATTATAGACAGAAACATATAATTAATTCTATCTGCAAGAAATCTTTCTTTTTAATTATTTATATACTCTGCTTCTCTGCGCTATTATATAACAAGTTCATTATATAATAATAGCTTTGTTGGCAGGGTTCCTTTTTCTCTCGGAGTACATTTGTCATGATAGAAATTATCGAGATTAAGAATCTTGTAATGAGCAACTAACGTTACAGAAGAAGATCCATATCGGATTATTATCCTAAGAGGACTGCAAGAAGCATTATTCGGTTTAACTTCCAGCTTTTTGTCGCATCAACTTAGCGTCCTAATTAGGTTTCATATTCAAAATACCTCGAGAGGAATTTGCGTTCCATTAATTAGTTTTCTAGTTTTTCTACTTCCCTCCAATGCAATCCTTTTCTTCTGTTCTCTTCGTAAAATATTCAATTATTCATTACTCCTTTAATTACTTTCATTTCACATTTAATATTTAATCTGATAAATTAATAAAAATGTTTATTTAAAAAAAATGTGCTACAGATCTCTTTGTAAAAGATCAAGCGAAAATAAGTAAAAATCGAATTAGATTTAAATGGTTTTATTTGAGAAGAAAACTGTCTTTTCCAGAAGATCGTTTTGGTAATTTATTCACAAAGTTAGTTCGATTTATCACAAAACGTTATTAAACTTGTCCTCGTTAAAGATAAATCTTCTCTTAAGAAAATCCAAGTGACAATCCTCATCAGTACTGCTCGCAGACCGTTTGAATAATTCCGAGAAATCGAGAGCGACCCGTCCGCGCTGGGTTACTCTATATTTTAGGGTGCACTAATAGAAATGAGAGTCTGAGACATTTAAGTAGGTACGTAAGCTTAATGACTGCCATTATCGTCGCCATTAACATCGCTAGTTCGAATGTAAGCATCGCGGAAGTAATTATGTATTATTGTTTTGATAATTGAGATTGTCAAATTTAGACATAGTTTAATTTATTCGTTCGTCTTGTCATTAACAATGGATGACTATCTCAGAGCTTCTTCCATCTCTTCCTTATACTGAGAGAAAGTTTTGTGTAACTACAATATAACGCATTACATATTAATATGGTTGGCCCCCAAAATAACTATGTAATTATAGTAATTTGAATCAATTTTTATGATAATTTCAATCATCTTTATAGTTATAATAACTATAATTGCAGTCATTTTTGATTGCCAACTATACATAGAGTTATTATTACTAATACTGTAGTAGTCATAATTATAATTACAATTAATATGTAATTATAGTTACAAATACCGAACAGTTTTTCTCTCATTGTCAGTGTGAAACTTGAAGTTGAATTTTGTCCGTCTTCGTGCAAAAGCGCCTGCAGAGGGAAAATAATAACGGAAATTTTCAACGACGGAGAGACGTAATTTGAAAGATGGAAAACTTTTCTGCGCGCTAATGTATTTCGCGTGTGTTTCGCGTAAGACATCCCTCCTGCGGGCAGGCATCGCTACTTCCGCTTCCACGTCCGCACGATCTTTATCTCGTCGTCATTACCCCAGTTGTTTCGCTGTTGCGTGCTGTCGTGCTTATACATGAGAACGCCGGCTTATATATTAAACATTCTTCGCACGCTATTTTTCAACGTTAATGGGCTCATTCCAAAATCTGTCCGGTGTAAAATTAAACGTAGCGGTGCCGGAAGCGGTCAGTCCGTTCCACGCGACGCGATATAATGCATTGCTTTATAGATATAGCTGGCTTGCCGTTTATGCGGAAGAAAAAATGCCTAAGTGAGAGAACGAAACAGAAAAAAAGAAAAGAAAGAGAGAGAGAGAGAGAGAGAGGAGGAGAGAGAATAGGAAGAGAAGAATGCTTCTTCACATTCTTCCTTTCCATTCCTCTCTCTCTCTCTCTCTCTCTCTCTCTCTCTCTCTAACTTTTTCTGTTTTTTTCTCTTTTTTCTGTTTCGCTCTTTCGCTTAGGCATTTTTTAGAAGCAGAAAAATATTTGATACAATATTTGATTGTGACTATAATTGCATAATGAGACTAAGTTAAGAACTCCAATTTGTGGTTATTACTGCTGTAGTGTTACTAATAATAATTACATTTATAGTTTTATATAAAAGAAATATTTAATTGGCACCGAAAATCCACTATATTTTATAATCGTTTTCGGTACCAACTTATATATAGGTATTTTTTTGTATATGTAAAAAAATTGAAAACAGAGTTGGGAAATAACTACAATACTTACATGGAACTAAGTTATAGTTACTTTTTTCAAGTTACTTTTTTTCAGTAATTTTAACTTAACTTTGTTCCTTTTGTCAACTGTAGTTATATCTTAACTTACTTTAATTCTTTTTTTTTTTCAAAATATTATCTATGTCATTTTGCAATGCTAACAGGAAAATAATTGAAAAGTTACTTTTTGAGTAACTGTAACTGTAATTCGTCACTTTTTAAAGTTGCTAACTTCTAACTACCGATACGAACTACGCAAAGTAAGAAATCTTATTATTCCTTTTATTCCGAAATGTACAATTTCTTATCACTATATAAAGGAGTAATAAGATTTGTTACTTTATTATCTTTATTATCTATTACTGATTACCCTACTCTCATTCGCTTTTGTGTTTTTTACTATGGTTTTAATTTTTTAAAGTCCATAACAAGATTACATTTGGATCGATTTTAATCGGTAATTAGTTTTTACAAAATAACTTTTCTTGACTATAAATATAATTATGCCTATTATTAATAACTATAAAAATAGAACTCTTAACCGTAATTGTTTTATGCAATTGTAATCATAAATACCAAACACTTGTCTTTCAATGTAACGGATGAAAAATCACAGGAACGAGAAACAAAAGGCATAGTCATCGTACTTCTCGAAACCAATATCCGCTTGCATCCCGCATCCGCTTTTCTCCGCATTAAAATCGAAATTTCGACATTTTAATAAAATGTCAATCGAACAGTCCCGTTTGAAATCACAATGTCGCTCGAGCGACGTCGCTGCCGTCGTTCGCGGCGATCGCCCGTCGTTCGAAATAATCGGCGTGCGGTGCTCGCATCAGACATGAAATCCCGAGGCGTTATTGTTTGCGAAATCGCCTACCATTTTTCCACGGAAATATATGAATTTACGCGCGCGTGGAGCCCGCAGCGAATCGGTTGTGTGACAGTAATCCAACATTTTTTGTCGGACTCATGAAAGAGAAATTCTCGCAGCTCGCCACGGAAATGTTGGGAGTCTCCACGGAAATGTTGGGAAACGTAGAAACGCAAGAAGAGCGACAAGAACTGATTAAATATTACATTTTCGAATCCTATTCAGCTTTTTCACGGTCGGTTAATTTATGCTTTACCGTGCTCATTCATGTAATACTTTACGCGATGTTCGACGAATGCTTTAATAGAGGCAGCGTGAAACATACTGTAGACTTTCACGTTATTCGAGAGTAAAAATTGCGAGACAGATTTGGAATCGCATTATACCGTGCTGTGATTTTAGAGAACGAACGGTTTTAATTAAAATCTGATAAATACGAATATAATAATAGTGATAATAATAGTCTGAGAAGCGCGTACATCATGATTTAGTTAGAAATTTAGTTGGTGGATCATAATTATATAATATTAATTAAAGAGGCTTTATATTAAAGAGTCTTTTGTAGCCGATATTTAATATATGTACAGAAGTATCTCTTGTTGTAATAAAATGTAGAATAACATTTCATATTAAATGTTTAATTAAAGGTTAATGTTATAATAAACCGATTTATTAAACTGTTTATAATTCTAGAGTGGGCGTAAAAATCTAGCGGAAGAAACAATAAATTATTAAATTAAAGCTTGAAATATTCATTATATGTATTTTAATTTATCTCGCTAGTCATCTCTTTCGGAGAGGAATATACCTACTTAACTTTTATTGAGATTGAAATGATAAATAAAACGGATAAATAAAAGGGTCTTCCCCATTACAAATTTTTCACTTTAATACTTTTTCCTGCCCACCCTAACATTTAAAGGTTATATAAATGTCAACAACTTATCGATATTATTTTATGATCTTCTTCTCGCTGTAACGTATAATACATTGCTTACACATTAGTAATTCTTCTCTTGATGTTTATACATGTAATACAGGAAAGTCGGACTATAAAATTTCATATCAAACTTGTGCGCTCGGTGTAGCTACAGATGCTTTTTTTTCAGACTGAGAGAAGGAAACGGAAAAATCTAACAAGGATACGTAATTCAATAGTCGTGTAAGAAACTACATTGTACTCTGTACTTAAGTCGAAGTTGGGTCCACATCAACGCTCACCTGCACTCTGAAACGTGGGATGTCGACGTTTTTTAGATTTGTTCTATATTTATACGTAGTCATCGATCATCGGAAGATCGATCAGCTTTTTTTTTGATCTGCCAGTTCTTTTTTTCGCAATCTCGACGCGGCCATTAAACGACGACCCGGATTTCTATTTTCTTAACGCTTTTCAAGAACAATCGTTTATCTGCTGTTTCACGTTGTTTTTCCGCTTTTGATGGATTGTGAGGGTGGTACTTTTAAGATACCTCCACTTAAAGAATTGAAGAACTGTGAATACGTTTCAATGATTTAAAAAGTATTTAATTAATAAGAAATTGATTTAGAAATTATAAAACTATATAAATTTTAATAAATAAACAACAATAAAATTATACGTTGAGAGAAAAAAATGATTACAATTGTTTTTATTTAACTATAGTCATTTTAAAAATATAATTTATAGTCATTTTTCAGGACTATTAAATATATTGATATCATTTATAATTGTTTTAATCATGCAAATTATATCTTTAACTGCATTACTATAATCACAATTATATAAATTTATGCAATTATAACGTAAAAATGATTGTTCCTTTACTTTAGAAATAATAATATTTATTATAATTACAATTACATTTACCGAAAATGTTAATGAAAATAACATTAATTAAATTATTTATTTTATTTTGATGTTTCTTGATATTCTGTTATATTAATATTTCAAATTATTACGACTAATATATTTTTTTCAGTTGATTTTTTTCATACAATTGTAAAGATAAAATTATTACTGCTAGTAATAATAATGATAAAAATGGATATCCCAACCATAATTATTTAGTAATTATAGTTACAAATAGCAAACATTTTTCCTCAGTGTACTTTTATAAAATAAAAATTGATTTAAATAAAAAGCGGAAACGCTTCAAGTTTAAATCTAGATTTACTTTCTTTTTCAATAATCTATCTACAGTCTATATCTCGAAAATAAATAAATCTAAAAGAACGTTCTTTGTTAAATAAATTGAAAAAAATTATGAATCGGAAAAATTGAAGAATACGAGAAGAGATCTCAAACTATACAAGTCAACATTATCAATTAATTAGAGAATGTAGAGAATTAGTTCACGATTAAAGATCTAAAAAAAAAAGAAAAAGAAAAACGGCCTGTCAGCAACGAATGATAATTTTAACGCGTTTTCGATCTCGTTTGCGTAATCGAGTTGGGATGAAATCGTGCTCCTTGTTCGTCAATTGGTTGACACGTGCGCTTTGTATCGATTGATCGCGGTTGTACGGGTGTATAAAAGAGCAGAATAAAGAACATACCAGCGGTTGTGATGGTATTCTACCGGCCAGCGCTCTGCTTTTTTGATATATGTTACATACGTGGCCGTTTGAGAATGCAGGTCAGGGTTGGTGGAATGGAAACAGAACTAACTTCTGCTGGTAGTACTGGGCGATGAGGCGTGCGAAAACATGCTGTACCGGACGATCCGGAAGTACCATCTCACCGGGAGTCTGGCAAGTGGCCGAGATGCGAGACGCTCGCACGAGGATCTCGAAAATCCTGAAATCTCCGGATATCAGAACTCAGGAGTCCACCAGAAAAGAATTACCGACTCTCTCTGAGATCTGACTGTCCGAAAATGCAAATACGTTCGCCGTCTCGACGCGGCAAAGACGCAGAATCCAAAGGACTTGGAAATCGTGGAACCGTAGAAATTCTTTCAGACGTTTAGATTTTTATAATCCAAGAATTTCAAATTTTAATATGATGCGGCTCAACATTAAAAATATTGAAAATGTAAAAATGCAGGTTTTTTTATAAATGCAAGAATATGAGATTTTCAAGATTATCCAAATCGTTTTATGTGATTTGCGATTTTCAGATCCGGAAATTTTGAGATTCTTAAATAATAAACACTAGATGCACTGAGAGAAAAATTTTTGGTAGTAATGTGATAGTAATTACAGATTATAATAATTGCGATTATTATTGTTATAATTTTAGTAATGACACATACAGTTGACAATAAAAAAATGACTATAATTATAATTAAATTATAGTAATTGAAACTACTTTTATGGTTATAATAACTATAGACATTTTCGGATCGCCAATTGTACACATTTGTCGATAGAATCATATACACGGTTATTGTTACAGCTACTAATATTACAGCAATAATAATTGTGATAACATGTAATTAGTCACAAATATGAAGAATTTTTCTTTCAGTGCGTAGATACTTTTTATCTTTATTCTTCGGCCTTGATATACGCTGGAAGTTTTCGCGATATTTCTGGATCGTCCTGTACAAGTTGCTGACATTAACTATATGGGTGAGAAACATATCTTGCATGTACACAGAGTGGGACGCGTATTGAGCGGCGTTTGAACGATGATCGTTTGGGGTAAATCATAGGGGTCGCAGATGTCTGCGGAACATCCGGCGGAAATCGTGCGTTCCACGTCCAGAACGGAAGCACACGCCATTTTCATTCGGCAAGCATTCCCTCGAAAGTTCGCCGAAACACGAAACTCTGTGAGTCCGCTCATGCTTGCTGACTCTGTTTCCGGTACAAAGCACTCGCATACGTCGTGGGCAACATACTGTTGTTGGATAACATACTGAACATTACCTTCGTGCGATGTAGCTATAATTTGGCAACGTATATACATTGTTAACATATTACAATTTAAGTAATAAACAATATTGAAAATATAATGGCCATTCTGGAATAAGCAATATTAATAATAAATGGGAAGTCAGAAGCTAAAAGTTGACCACTCATAGTCAAATGTAAGAAGAATAATTGAGTATGATGGCCGATTTTCTAGCTTCCGGTTTCTGATTTATTACTAATGACTTATTGTAGAATGTGTGTTATACTTGCAATCTTTAGAATTTTCTGATTTATTAATTAAAAAGTAAAGTACATTGTAATGTGAGGATCTGTAAGATAATAATTTAAATGAATAAACATAATTTTTATCTATATATATTTTGTATTCTATCCTTATGCCAAAGTTAGTGATCGAGAATGTTAAAATTCGAGAGAACATAGTGAAAGAGCAAATATGTTGAATCAAATTGAATCAAATGTTATCGATCTAATTGAACAAAAAAATTAAAACGGATTATACTAAGGAATTCCATTAATCAACGTGCGTGGAATTTAAAAATATAGCCTAATCAATCTCCCGATTTTCTTTATATATTTTTGATCGAGGAAACGATTTCGTGAAATGTTACTCACGCGCGCGGAAAGTTGGCGTTGAAATATTTACGGTGATTACGCTAGGTCAGATATTGGAAAGTGTTTTTATATAATCCACAGATAAAAATCAAAAAGCTACGTACATTTGAAGTTAGACATAACAATCGACGAGCGCGATGTTCGGGAATTTAACATTGTTGGATTGTTGGATCGATTTCAAATTCAACATTGGCGCCATTTTTTTACGTTTCACTGCGCGTGAAGAGCACTATCGTTTAACTTTATCTAAATACAAAAATTCGCGCGATAACAAAAAATTATCGTTATTATTTAAATATTTTAATGCAACAAGTAACGCAATATTATAAAATTTGAGCAAAAATAAATTGAGAAGAATACACCAATTAAAAAATTGTTGTTGTAGTTTTGTAAAAAATTTTCCGTTCAAAGCTATTTTTTATAATACAAATTACAATATACCGTATTACTTTGCGTGTCTTCTGAGATATTTAGAAATTTGCGTTTCGAATCCGCAGCATCCGCAGCTAACTTTAAAATTCTCGCAATATTAAAGAAAGTCTGTCGGCGTCTGTGAAAGAAAAGAGATGGAGGGGATTTTGTATGCGTCTCGCGAAATGGAACTTGTGAAAGTTTTTGCGTGACGCTCGGTCGAGCAATCTTTTCCGACAACTCGCGTTCTTGGCTACCAAAACCGTGTTACCAAAAGTCTCTCGCGCGAAGAGACGAGATTTCCGCGACCGACCGCATACATACGGGGGCGTTCGCTCAAGAAAGGAGATTTTATTTTATTTTCCGTCCGTTCTCTCGCGTCCGTTTCGCCGTTTACTACGGGAATGCATCTCGTACGCGAGAAGTGCAGCGATGTAAAGCGCAGATTGTTACGATCAATATTTGCCAGATGTACTTTCCTTAACGCGAACCGAGCTTGTGAGAACTCTCGAGATTTTATTGCAGGCGCGCCTTCATTTTTACACGGCCTTTGCATTTTTATGCGTCTCTGTAAGCTTTCGCATATTGGAATATTTAAAGATACATTTCTGCTGTTTAAGTAATAATATTATACTTTTAATATACTTACTGCATGTTACATACTTTCAGATGGAGATTAGTTTCAGAAACAGCTGTTTTCAAATAAACTTATTAGTAACTTGTAATTAAATAAATTTAATATCGAATGGATTATATATACAAAATGCTTTTTATGGCAGGATCATTTTATCTTTTAAATGATTGTATTAAAATTTCTCAAATATCGCACGAGAGAAAAGCATATTTATGACTATAATTATGATAAAATAATTACAATTAGGAGATCTAGCTTTATAATTATATTATTGCTATAATATTTTATATACTAAAAAAGTACAGTTAGCGTAAAAACGAGTCGGTGCAAATTTTGATTACACCTATAAATATTTTTATTACATCTATAAAACATTATAATAATAATAAAATATTATAATTATAAAAATGAAGTTTTTAACTATAAATTATACAATCGGATAAATTATAATTTACTATATATTTTTAGCATAAAATATTATAGTAATGTTTATAAAAATTTCTAGAGTTTCTAATCATTATTATTTTACCAAGCAATTATAGTGATAAATATCATTTTTCTCTCACGAGGAAGCTGTTACAACTGTCTGGAACAGATTCGATTCTTCTTGATATATGTTGTTAAAAAAATTTAAGAAATGCGTATTTTTTTAATATTGGCCAATTTAAGACTTAAAGGGTGAAATAATCCTTCAAAGCTTATAATTGGTTCAAATTGATTATTAATAAAACGGTGAAATATATAAAAAAATGTTTTAAACAAAATTTTTATGATTTTTGTACTTGATAACTGTATTTAGGTTTTTCAAAAATCTAATATTCAAAAATGTCTCCCTATTAAATTTTGTGATACTGTTCTATCCCTTAAATCTTAAAATTATAAATTTTAGATTTAAGATATAAAAAATACTATCTCTTACATTTTTAAAGTTTATAATAACAATATTTCAAGAAGAGTTAAATTAGTTCCCGATATTTATGAGAAGTTCCTTTAGTGCGAAAATAACTCAAGTGCAGAAGTGTTGTGAAAAAAAAAGAAAAAACATTAATTTAACGAATTAACACATGCTCGATCACTAACAATATACGACTGCATGGATTGAAGGACAATTGTCTTTCAAAAATTTTTTTTGTTTACGGCATTCATACATTTTTATCCTTTCATACTTTGCGAAATGTCTCGCCACATTTTACGTGCACGTAAATGAAATTATGGCGTCCGGCGTGAAAGATCATAAAAGGGAAGCTCGCGCAGAAGCATAGCATTGACCATTTCTACTGGATGTCATTATTTAATACGTCTACATGGGGTGTGTCAAACATTCTTGTCGAATGTTTCCGCTAATCATCGCCAAGTACAGTCACGTTGTGCGTGCATGTGCGTACGTTATGCAAGGCAAATTCGCATACAGGGTATCCCAGAAATCGCGTATTTCCCTCACAATCCATCGCGCGGATCATTATACATGTACAATTTGTTTGAATTAATACAATTGAAGGGGCAGTTAAATAGAACGATGAATGATGAAGACAAGTTTTATCACGAGCGTTTATAAACATGAGGAAACTTTTATTAATTAATGCGCAAATTTGGAATAACAGGGTCTCATTTATTCGAGACGTTAAAATTCAAGATCGCGAGGACCGAGAAGTGGCGAGGAGGCGTTAAGATCTGGAACACCCCGTATACGCGCATAATAGGGCTTGATAGCGAAAAATCGTCATCTCCCACCGTCTTGACGTAGTTGACGGTCTCGGCGGTCGCTTCGGTGAGGGCCCGGCGTAGTCGTGTCCGTCGCACCTGCGACAGCGTACGTGGACATAGTACGACGCCCTGGCCGCCCTGGGTACCGGAAGCGGCGCCGGCGGATGCTGGGCCGGCTGCCGCGGCCATGGAGGAGGGCGCCGTCGCCGCCGCCATCGTCGACGAGGACGACTTGCACCACCACGGGAACTGAGTGGGCGTTATGCCGATATAACAACGTGGTTAATTAATACACCCACTTCCTGCTCGCGAGCGTTTCGCGGTGCACGTGGACGACGTGACAGACAGCACAAGTGCAAGATAGCATTAGACAGACACGTGGTCGTGGACGGACACGGGATCGGTTGCACCAACGGTTATCGTGGAATCTAACTTCGGTCGACTCTCTGATAGCAGGCCTAGCTACGATGACTAAAGATCTACATCTGTCCTACATATCAACTATGGTGAACTTGATCAAGATAATGTCGTTAGACCTAACAAGAATGGCCTTGATG
This sequence comes from Atta cephalotes, assembly GCF_000143395.1. Taxonomy (NCBI): domain Eukaryota; kingdom Metazoa; phylum Arthropoda; class Insecta; order Hymenoptera; family Formicidae; genus Atta; species Atta cephalotes. The sequence continues at coordinate 1,028,477 of NW_012130099.1, read as the reverse complement.
ATTAATTCTGATTCTCTTTTTAGATTTTTTTGATCCCTTTTACATTTTTCACTCTAACTACGACGAAGACAAAGAAAATTTGGCTTGAGGTTGCTCTAGTGTTGCAATTAAGTTTAAGGCAGAATTGAGAAAGCTACTTTGTAAAAGTAACTAGTTACAGTTTTTTATTTCGAAAAGTAACTACTTACTGTTACAAGTTACCGATTCTGAAAAGTAACATGTTATAATATTTAAAAAGATAACGAGTCGCTACTTTTCAGTTACTTTTTGTTAATTTTTTGTAATTTTTTGCATTTTAAATATATAAGAATCTTATGTACTTCTATCATTAAATTATTCTATTTATACAAATTATTTGGTTATATGCTGTATTAATAACAAAATTCAGAGTTATATATATATATATATAATATGATATATTTATATGATAAAATAATATTGAAATCTCTATCTGAAATTGCGAGATCAATATTCAATGTAATAAGAAGTAATCATATAAAAGGCTTCTAGTTTGATTCTTAGTATAGTATATCTGCAGAATACGATGATTATAAGGATAAAGATAAATTCCAATAACAAAAAATAATCAGTAATTGTTCACATTTAACACTTCATTTTTGTCAGCCCATATGTTGACAAATAAGTTTGAAATAGATAAACAACTATTAAATTAGTTCCTAGTTATAAAAAAATGTAACTAAATGAAGTTAAGTTATAGTTACTATAAAAAAAGTAATCTTCACTGTAACTTCGTTACAAGCAACGAGTTACTTTCTAACCCTGACTTAAAGGCCAGATATACTTAACTTGGTTAACCATTTAATAAGTTTTTTATTAGATTATAATGACGATTGAAAGAAGAAATATTACCAAGAAGAAATATTTAATCAGATTGCGCTATGTTATCATAATGTACAGAAATTATTTTAGTGTTAGTTATCAGTTTTGCTTAAGCATTGTTGTTAAAAAAAAAAAGTGGGAGAAAATTCTGTTTAAATAACTCCAACTATATCTTAAATAAAAAAAATATTGAGGTAATAATTATTCGTATAAACCGATTATAATGGAACAGACTTTAGAGATGAACTGTAATTATTAATTAATTCTTATCCTCTACTCTCTGCTTCCTGGATTATTCTCGTTATAACGTAAATAAATAGAGATGAGATTTAGCCAACCGCAGTTAGCGGTAACCAACGTTGGTGCAACCAGAGAGAATCCAGAAATATAACAGACAGGTGACAATTCCTCTCCCACGTTACCGAGATATCTCTTCTTATCTCCCTCCGTATCTCAGCTCGTCCTAACACCGCTTTCTACCTCCGTCGCTCCTAAACAAGCGCTCATCATCTACGCCGACTGCTAGCTCGGCGCTACTGCTAAACTAAGAGTGGTCGGTCTAACCGAGATCAGCAGAGAGGCAAGTTCGAGTCGATTTATGAAAGTTGACAAACGCTAACAAACACATAACATGACGGAAATGCAGCAATTGTCGCCTCCTCGTTGACGAAACTGTCTGATGACATCTTGTTTCGCAAGATTTTCCAAACTTTGAATTTCTACACAGTACATCAATAAGTGAAATCGATGGTTTCGAGAGAACCTTCGAGAGAATCTTCGTTTGTAGCTTTTGTGACAGAATTCTAACGCGTTTAATACGCTTGATCAAAAAAAAAAAAAATATATAAATGATTTAATATTAATTCTTTGAATGGACGGTTTATCTTCGTTAAATATCTTCATTAAATAAACAAGATTATTTTCAATTAATTATTTTTTCGTGTTATCATTAAACATCAATAAATTAAAAACACTAAAAATATGTTAATTAAGTATCGCACTCAGAGAAAAAAATTGTACTAGCAATTAGAGAAAGTGAAAAGAAATAAAGAAGAGAAATATTATTTCAATTATATATCACAATATTGCAAACTTGCGATAAGAAAAATAAATAAATTGTAAAAATTAAATTAAACTAAAGAAATAAACTAAAGACTACATAATACATAATAATAAGACTAAACAATACATAATAATAAGACATAATATAATAATGTTGACTACTAAATAGTAATGTAAATAGCAACATTAATGAAAAATATATTAAAATATAAAAGTATATTATGTATTAATTTAGCATAATAATTCATTTCAGAAAAATATATAAATTGTGTAAAATAAAATAACATTATTACATTTTTACATTATTACATTTTTTGAACAGAAAGAGAGAGAGAGAGAAAGAGAGAGAGAGAGAGAGAGAGAGAGAAATACTACATAATTATGTATATAGTATT
>NW_012130099.1:994200-1025045 GCF_000143395.1 Atta cephalotes | reverse complement strand
AGAGAGAGAGAGAGAGGATAATGTGCGAATGTGACGTCGAAGAGATTGTCCTGGAAATGGCAAGTCGATTGATCCACGCAAAGAAGTTCGGGATAAGAAATACTTTCACGGAGACCTGAGATTTCGCCGCGCAGATTTACGATGTCGAATCCGGCGACGTTAGATTACGACAGATTAATAGATTGGCGTCTCTAATCTTATCGGCCATTTCCGCGCCGGCTGAGCCGCCGTTCGTGCGTGAGACGAAGCATTAGCGATTAACCCTTTGATCGTCGGAAGAGCAAATTTGATATCAAGTTAAATCTATCTGCAATCATGATATGAAAATGTGAGAACTTAATTATGCATCAGGCAAAATGATCATAAAATCACCATACTTTTTTTGAACAAAAATCTTTTGATCTACTTGGAATTGGATTTGTTCACAAAGAATTATGTTCATCTAATTATTCAAATTTCGACATTACGTATTTTATTGAACAAATATTGTGTTAATAAAAACTTTTGCTATAACGTTAGAAATCTAAATTACTAAAATTCCGTTTACATGGATGATGAAAACGATTTTGACCATTTTTTGATAATTTTGATTTTAAATCAATTGAATGATATTGATAATATGCATTAATAAGCAGAAATTTGATAATTCATCAAATTTCTGCATTTAAACTTTTTATATTTTATAACATAAAAAGTAAGGTATTTGAAATTTAGAAAAGTGCATTTTTAAGAGGGTAAACAATATATTTATAACTTCTGATCAGAATTTTAAGAATGTTATTAATGTTTTTGATTTTTGAACTTTTTAAAAAAAAAATCAAAAATCGTGAAAAAGCTATTTTTAACCCATTAGAATAGATCAAAGAAAATCAAATCATAGGCGAATCGAATCAATATAAATTTTGGGACAGAACGCAGAAATCGTGAGTGAATTATTTCTCTCGCATAAAATCACGATTTAAAAGAATTTTAAACGAATTTTGTAACTTTGTAATGTTGAAACTTATGTAAACCATAATAATTTTTATAGTGTATAGAGTTTGCTAAATCAATCTAATAAATTGGTGATTCGTTTAGTCTCAATTTTTAGATGAATTGGATAATTCCCTCTTTTTATTTTTTCGTTGTGCAATAAGAAATATTTATGTTATTATTTTATACATAAAACTTAGCCAAAATTGTAAAAATTAGAATTTATATTAAAACTTAGTATTCTAATTCGTTTTTGATAACTTTTTTATGAATAAAAATTGATCCGATTCGTCTCCTAAATCTCAATTATCTCTGAAATTTAACTTGTAACATTTAACTTGTTGGTGAAATTTGACTTGTAACATTATTTCAGCATCAAAAAATCTGTATAATACCTTGATAATTTTTAGCTGTAAACTGATATAAATATTAGTATAAGAACGTTAATTTTTTTTAAGAAAGCATCTCATCGAAGAAAAGCAAAGAGTAACGAAGAGTAACATTACCATATCTTATTTCAGAATTGGAAACATGAAAGTGAAGATCGAATCACGTTCGCGTGATCGTCCCATGGGTTTTTCCCGAGAGTTGATACTTTCATTGAAGGGACCAAATCACTTTTTATCATGATTTGGAACTTTTTTCAGAGCTGAAAGGCTAGCAATCAATTTTGAACGTAAAAGAAAACTCCAGCATCCAATCACGCACGTTTTTTCGAACGATCAAAATCGAATCCGCATAGATAATCCTAGTTAAAGTCTAATTGTTAAAAGCATTCCATTTTCATTCGTATTTGATTAATAACTCTACACAAAAGCGCAGTCCTATATAAAATCTAAATAAACAATTAATCTCCCTTGTACAAATGATCCTGCAGACGTTCCATCTTTGTCACAATTAATATTCGCAATATGCCCGACGATGAAAAATTACTGCTAACTTTTTTGCATTTGCGCCGGTTTACCACGAGACGTGCAGAATTAATGCACGTAATAACCTCGCCTGGAATGAAGACACTAAGACATTGATTAAGTTTCTCGTCGCTTAATTAGCCACAGCTTGCTAATTACCGACCGTCCACTTGCGTTCCCACGATAAAGTTCGGATATAGTTTGTCGCAAAATTGTGGGCGAACGTACACGAAGTTTTCTACGCGACCGGCAAAGAGGAAAATCTTCTGAGGTCCAATCGAGAGCCAATCGAGTGATCGACAAAGTTGGAGCCGAGCACGTAAAAGAAGTGTGAGTTGAAAGACTAACTCCATCCACACTCTTTTCACGGTGGCCATTGCAATTCGAAAGCGATCTGCTTTCGGGAAGAAGGGAAAAGTAGCGCGGCAATTTACTACTCAGAACCGAGTAAATGGCAGCTCGCAAATTCTATTGAGAGTTCCGATCGTAATATTTCTTCATTCGACTCTTCGCACGTAATGCGTCTCGAGAGAGAAGACCTGGTTATTAGGATATATGATCATTACGGATTGCGAACTAAATTAATCCAGATTAATGGCTGTGATGTTATAAACTAGATAATTGCATGTAAACTGATTCGATCAATTCCCAATTAACATTTGCGCCCTTTAGATGATTCGACGATTATTAAGTCACAAGAGATACAAGGAAGATCTGCTGCTACTTAAAGAACAGTAATTTATAATTTAAATATGGCTCTTTCTCAGGAATAAAATTCATCTTACATTCTACAATCTCGTTAGAATTTTTCCGTCGATTAAGGACACGTGGCGATCTCGCGAAATAGTTCGGAACGCGAAACGGCTGAAAGTTATCCTTATGCAAATGCCGGCTATTATCCTTGCGGGACGGGCGCAAAATTAAAAGTTCCGCGAACTAATATATGCGGAACACGCGCAATGTAAGATTCAGATTCAAGTTCCGCGGGGGCAGCTCGCGGCCAGATCTTTTGTGCTTAATCTCGCATAATGAGAGGAGCGTCCCTGAGACAAATAAAAAACCGATGCCGAAGTTTCTCCTGTTATTCTTGGTATAAGTCTAACTTCTCGTCGCACTTAGTGACTCAACTTGTGCGCGATTGCTCGATGATTAACTAATGAAGATTAATATAAGGACTCATTTCTGTTCCATTTATTCTCCTTCGATTAATTCACGATCGATTTCTGCTCGACGGAAGTTTAGAAAGTTTGAACAAGGATATTCAATGTTATACATCTTTACAACTAACTCTTATAGAAGCAATGGGATGTATTAATAAGTTTAATTTCTCAATCTTTTTAATATCTTTGATATTTAAATTATTAATAATGCACATATTGATATGATTGTACTTCTGAAAACTTAAATCATTTCCTAGAGATGTTTTAATCAATTAAGTAATATGTTAAGAATTTTAAGCACGACCGTATACGTGAATACATCAAATACGATAAAGAAAATCAAGATCGGTCAAATTTTGGATATAACAAATAATATATTATATATTCTTTTATTAAATCAATTTAAAATTGAACATCCAAAATTTGACCAATCTTGGCTTTCTTTATCGTATTTAAGTAATAATATGTTTTTAATTATAGACAAATTAAAGTAAAAATCGCAAATTTTCTCGAATTAATTGGACTGCATAAACTAAAACTTTGAAAACTAAATTTAAACTTGTTTTTCATTTTTAAAAATCTAGAATATATATATTTGAAAATATTAAAGGTGTTTTTTCCCAGCAAAAAGCGATTTGTTGTGTTATATATGTATAAATAATAAAATATTTTATAAAAATTAATTTTATAATAATTTATAATTATACTACCAAGAAAGCTTTTAAACTGATAAAAATGTAAATTTCGAGAAGATAATCACTGATATAAAAAATATTAATAAAAATCCGTTCGGTGAAAAAAAAAGTATGTCCATGTAAAGAATTAAAAAGTCAGACGACAAATTTCAATTAAAGTTAATTAATTTCCCGGGATAACTTTTTAAAGCGTTATCAAAAAGTGTTTTCAAATTAGGAAAACTATTCAAAAGATTAAATCTATCCAAAAGATCAAATGCAATTGAAAAAGGTAATTTACGTTGCGCAAGTGATTACTTCTACTTGAGCTTGTATCAGCATGAATTAATTAAAGTTTACTTCGTGAATCTAAAGATAGATTGAGTGTCTGATTAAAGTAATTTGTGAAGGCATGCTGGATCATGGATCTGAATGCAACCAGTAACTGTATGTAATCGCGTAAGTGTTCATTAAAATTAACAAAAAATCTCGCGCCTCGGTCCACTTTCAAGATATACCTTTTTCCAGTCGTTAAACAAAAAAGTCTGCAAAATTATTCAATGTTATACATTCCGACACGTAGGCACGTCCGCACCAGTCATAATGTTCACTGCAGATATGTATTTTGCACGTGCCCGCTTGAAGGTGTTTATTGTCAACGTTGCGTTTAAAAACTAATAATTTTTATTCGAAAAAGATTACCACTCTCGTATAAAAAGAATGTATAATATTCTATTCTAATTTAGACAAACATTAAAAAGTAACATTTAATTTAATGTCAGTCAAAAAAATAAAAATAAATAAAACGAATTAATTATTTTCGAAATATTATTAATTTTTTAAATGTTAAAAATTTTTAATAAGAAATAACGATGAAATTACAGTTTGTAATTATTAATATCTGTTTATGATTTATTATGATTTGATATGGAATTATAAATAATTAATTTATAAACAATATAATTACAAAAAATATCACTTCACCACTAAATATTGAAAAAAATGAGTAATTATATATACGTTATTATAATGAAACAATTTGCATGTATTAATAACAGTATTATATATCCAAAACGTTTTTTTTTTCTAAAAAAAAGATGAATTTTGAAATAAAAAATTCTAGAATCTAAAAAAAATTTTCGTGATAGTCAATTCTTAAAAAAACAACCGAGATAAAACGTGTCGGATAAAAAAAAGTAAACAACAAACTAGTGCATCTCACATAACTAGGTTAAAACTACGTCTGGCATTGTGAACAGTTTTATAATAAAGCAATGACATGGAAGAGAAAGAAGATCGAAAATATGAAAACCGCACGTTGCAAAGAGAAACGCGGAAACATCGTTTTTGAACAAAATTATGATCACGAAAACTCGATTTTTGCATCTGTGAGAAAGAGCTGTCTACACGTTTAAATGTGTTATAATTAAAAACATTATAACGAGCGGAAAAACGAATATATTATATATCGTCGCATATTATCAGAATGCAAAGGCAAAGCGATATTACACGAACATGCTCTGTTGCAAATAGTTCCTGACATTTTTCGTTTTTCTGCTCATATTCTCTCCTTAATCCTTTCGCGGTTTAGCAGAACGTGATGTTTTATTGTGATGTTTTATTTGCATCAAAATTGAGATATCCGACGAGTTTGAGGTATTTCATGAGAAAACAATATGTTTCGAAACAATACGAGCGCGAGTAATTTTGTTGCCATTGTATAATTAAAAAATAAATATTTATGAACGGTATGGAAAAATAAGTGATATTTTTCACGTATGAGTAATTTATATTTTTTAATATTTGAGAATAATAATACAATATTGATTAAAAACAACATAGGATTGTTTGAGAATATTGTTGTAAACAATAGTATCACACGCATCATTTGTACATACGGATATTATATATGCATTCGATTGACCAACTTCGTATTTCCCAGATTACTCAACTCATGGAAAATGTCAAGGAGTTCTCGTCGCGGTGGCATGCATGAGGACATTTTCGTTAGTATTCTGGTTGGCTATCGGCCAAAAACGTCAACGGAAGCCTTAGTCCGCAAGCGCGTTTTCATGCGCCAAGGAAACATAATTAAACTAACAATGTCGCGAGAACCGCTCCTCATCATCCCAGCTCCTTTCCCAACCCCTTTCTCATACGATGCAAATCTCTTTAATGATGACGGAAATTTTGGTTTACGCTCTCGTCCGAGAGAGGATTTCCACTCAGAAACTAAGCAAATTATGAATGCAGTCAGGAAAAAAATAGAACGAGGCTGATGCATAGGGTGTCCCAGAAAAGACAAAAGAAACATGCAAATTGTGTACGAGTTTCCATTAGAAGAAATTTAATGTTCGGTCTGATTAACACTTTGACTGCTATATGTGTATTTAATTGGATACACATCTATATGGATTCAAGACGCCCGTCATATTTTTAATGTTAATTTAATACACATTTTCTACCTGCTGTATATAAATCAAGAACACTTTACATTAATTTTATATGATGCTTTGTAAATTTTGGAAAAATTTGTCAACTTTGCTAAGAACTTTTATTAAAAACATTTTATTGAGAAAGTATATTTTAATATAAAAATTTACTTAAAATTATATCATGCAAAAAATAGTACGCCACGCCAGGACACGGATTATAAAAATTCGTATGGCAGTCAAAGGATTAAAAAGTGATTAATATGAGACTTTGGCATCGCAATATTTGGATTTAAAAAAATATGTAATTCGAAAATCATAATAATAATTACTTTAAAAACGTAAAATAAATATTTTATTTTATTCATTTTCAAAGTCCGCTTATTAGGCATTTCCATTTAGAAAAATTCATTAACAGGGATACTTAACTGCAAGCTCGCTTTGTCATGTTGTATCTCTTACCACAAATTTAAAAAATTACGAGTAAGTTCTACAAAGTGGTCAAAAAAGGATTAAGTCGCCGCTGGTTAAACTCAGTAATCCCTTCAAGAGGGCAGTTTTTACAACAACTGCCATCTGTATCACGTCAGGATTCTACACAATGGAGCAAAAAAACCGGCAAGCTGTGTATCGAACGTCGAGTAAACGGAACAGTTCTATTCTCCGCCGGTATTCTCTAGCTACCGTTTAAGGGTGGTTCTCCACTTGGTTCTTTCCACCCTCCGCCAGATGGCGAAAGGCGAGTTTCCATCGATAAAGGTTACTTTGCAGACTTGTATCTTCAGTGGCAAGTAATTAATTCGTCGTGTTAACTACATACCAAAGATCTAAGCACAAAAATCTTGAATCTATTTATTTTTAAATTTTAAGTCAGCAATCCAATCTCTTTCAAGTCGTAAAATACTTAATTCTTGGATCTTTTAATTCTCATTTCTTTCTATGTATTTATATTTTATTCGTGTATTTGAGTATCATGTTATAATATAAAAATCCAGAAAATTCTTTCAGATATTTTAATTCAAATATTTAATTTAAATTGTTGACTTAACACACAAATTTACGAATTATTATTTACAAGTTTTCAAATAAAAGAATTCAAAAATCCTCGAATTCAAAGGTAAATTAATAATTTTGCGTATTTATAGATCTTGGGATGAAGATCGAAATTTGCTACGAAACAATATAACCGCAATTGCATGTGAAAACTTATAAAAAGCAACCTAATGAATGAAAACGAAAGAGACATATAAAACCTCAATAAACAACCCTTTGTCATATGCCATGGCAAATTTCAACAGATAGCCTCCAACAGATAGCGACGAAATCAGAATGGAAACAGCCGCCACGAATTTCATTTTATAATGGAAACAATGTAAATTTACTATCTCGTAAAGTACGCTATATTTCGATCTCATACAACCTGCTTTGACATTGTGTTAGTCTTCCTCGGTCGCGTTGTGCTTTTACGATTCCGCCGGGCCTACGCCGGTAAAACCCCAACGACGAAGGAAAGGTGAATAAGAGTAGGACGCGCTGGAGTACGAAGGGGAAAAGAGATCTGTCTCCCTGAGGAGACTGGAATGAATTCGAATGAACGATAAAAGAGAAGCGAAATGTTACAAGACACATTTGACACATAAATGACACCCACGAACATAGCCATGACGTTCGAATAGGAATATAACGAGTGTGGAAACACCAATAAAGGAGTTGAATAACTTGACGGTAAAACAATGACACACTAGAGGAGACGAGAACACGCATAGAGGAAATGCATGCGTGGAGAGAACCACGAAGAGCGACGGAGGACAAGTTGCAGGAGCAAGAAAGAAAGAGAAAGAGAAATCTAGATTGTTGTCATATCGTAATAATTGTTTTTGTACAAACATTGCAGTGATTATAATCTTTATCGTATCATTACTCGATGGTTGAATTAAAAAATCTCGAAGTTTCTCTTTAGTCGCGTCTTTAAATTATTTTTTCTACGCGCCAACGTAAAAGAGAGCTAAAAGAAATTTAAAAGCAATTTAAAATCTGGGAAGAAAGAGATAGTACTAAAAAAAAAAAGATTCCAAAAGAAATAGAAAACCGGGAGAAAACGTTGTTAGGACGTCTCCATTGAATGTTATTTCTAGTTTATGTTTAGAAAGATGATTAGATAACAATGAGATCTCTTTCGCGATTTGCTCCGGCTGTTATTCAACCAACTCGTTGACTAATTAAATACAATCATTTCTCTTTCTCCTTTTTTCCAGAACTAACTAACTCAATAGAAGAAGTGAAAACAAATGATGAATATACGAGAGAAAGAGAAACACAGAGAGAGAGAGAGAGAGAGAGAGAGAGAGAGAAAGAGACGGACAAATGGAGACAAGGGTAGATTCGGTGCTGTGCTGAGCACAGGTGACGCCATCCGCGATGCAAGAATACCAAACTGCAACACTCCGCGCATGACATAACGACGACATGATATTAAATTAGCCACCTGCTCCAAATTCAAATTTCAAGAAATCTTATGTTACACTCGGGGAAAATACAATAGTAGCAATTGCATAAGATTGTCAAACCCAAAATTCGCACTTCAGGGCGCTCACCAATACTCACAGATGACTATCTAAACGTAATCTACAATTGATATTTAAATTCTTGTATCTCAGAAATTATTGCTTAAAATAAAAATTTACAAACAACTTTTTATTTAATTTTTCAAAAAAAGTTTTCTTGTCATAGCATTTTTACGTTACGAATTCTGTATTAACTATACAGGTAACAATTACAACTATACAAGTTTTATAAGTAAAATTGATCTACGTGTCTGTGTATTTGAATATATTATTTTATAGTTGCAATAATTATGAGATAATTTATTCAATTGTATATGTACATTGATTGTATATACAAAACTTGTGAAGTTGCTACTATTATAATTATTACAATTATAAAATAGTTTGTTCATCTATATATGTACATTAATTCTGTATATAAAACTCGTACAGTCTATCTGTATAGTTGCTATTGATTTATTATGTTTTTCTCTTTCTTTAAATACGCACTCTATTCGTATACAAATTTATTTATTCTGCTTGATTTGTTTTATCTTAAGTAATTCGCATAATTATGTATTTATTTCACAATTATATTGTTTATCACGAAATGCTTGTTAGAGATATAATATATAGATACTTATCGCGTGGAACAAAATCTCTGTTTGGATCATTGTTATTAATTAAAATAATTAACTGATTTTCCTCTATTTTAAAACATTATAAATTTTATCGATTTCAACCTGGTACTAGATGTTTATTGAAGATGAGAAAGAATATTATAAATATATATCCCGTATGTTGATTAATACATAATTTAATGAATAATCAACTTTTAACCTAAATCTTTGTCCGAATTGATCTTTTCTTCTTAAAAAAATAATCAAAGATGCGGAATTAATTCTTTCTTCTTTAATTTTCACAAAATTTATAACTTGATGCGATAACCGACTTATTAAAAAAGATTTATTTCGTCGGAAAGTAGCTTCGAGAATGTAGAACTCTAATTCGCTTCTTCTCCTTTTGCTCTTCAAGAAAAGATAAATAAAAACGCGCCGCGCCTCAGATCAAATTCTCAGATCAAATTCTGATCTAGGCGTGTCGTCGTTGCGGTATTCTTGCACCATGAGCAGCTGGTTGTGTGCGTTTATATAGGCTCGCGAGAAACAGTGGAGGTCGCGGCTTACCTGCCGGAACTGTCGTATGCCGCCATTGATCCGCAGCGAGTCCGCGGCGATGCCGGCGATCCCATCGCCGGGCTCGCGGAGCTGCCGCAGCGAGGCGGCGCTCGGCGCCGCGCCGGTGTGCAGCGGGCAGCAACAGCCGGAGCAACAACACGCGGACGCTTCCGGCTGCGAGCTCTGCCGTATTATGCGGGCGTTGGGCGACGTAGTGACCAACACCGGCGGCGGCGGCGCCTGACACGGGCAGCAGTGGTGGCCACTCTTCACGCTCTCTCTTTGGAAAACAACAACAAAAAAAACACACATTACACGTGGTTTTACATGCACATACATGCGCGCGCATAGAGCTTGACGTCTAACAATAAGATTCGATTTTTCCTTTTTTTCCGAAATCCCAAGTGAGCGCTTTAAGTTAGTTGAAAATTTTACCTGACCCATTTACGTTTAACTCTTTGAGGATCAGCGATCGATAATCCGATTTAGCCCCCTTTTCAGAAGAAATAACTTTGTTGATAATCGATTAAATGCTACACTGAGAAAAAGATATTGAAAAATTTATTTGTGGGAGATAATGTTTATTTTATTTAAATAAATCCTTATTTAAAAGCGGCGAAATAAAATTTTATTTCTATCCCAAATAAATCATCTATTTTTTTTTATATTTAATTAATGAGGAAAATGTGATATATTTCACAGCAATGCGTATTCCATTATTACAATCAAATGTTTTTATAAATATGAAGTAAGGAAATATCACAAATAACATTTGCTTTGAATATTTTTATTCTTTTTCTCAGTACAGTGTATTAATTGCATGTTAATACTTCTAAAGAAAAAAAAATGTTTTTTATAGAGAAAAATACTGAGAGAGAGAGAGAAACTTGTATCACGAATATTTTTATCCATCACTCAAAGAGTTAAAAGCTGACCGCTTAGTTTTACTGTTGATAATTTCCAGTTACTTGATTTTATCTTCGCCTGACAGATAAAAAATGAAATTAACTTCCGTAATTAACTTTAATATCACACTTCTCTCATTTTCTGTAAACGTTTTCTCAATTTTTATTTTTGAATCATATATAGTAACATTGAGTATAATATTCAACCACTTTAGCTTAATACATAATTATATAAAGTTGACATCGTGATAAGATAAACTGCTAAATAGGGAGAGAAAGGCAAGAGAGAAACTTGATTCTAAAATACAATATCATCGCGCGCAATGGCTGCTCTCGTGTCGTTTATAGTATCTAAAAATTCTACGGTTGGTATAGTTTCACGGCTGGTATGGACTATAAAGTTAAACTAATAGTTCCAAATACGTGATCCAATATTGCACATGGCCCACTCGTCCGTGGACTAATCTCACTGAAAACTGTTTCGCCGCTAAATTGGTGCGATTGGTGTCTCAAAGGTCTCTTTCAGCTTCAGACATAGGGAATAATAATAATTATTTCAATCCCAAGGTATCGAACAATTTCTAAGTTGTAAGTAAAATTACGAATTAATGAGAACTTATTATTCGAAATAAAATTATAAATTAATTTTGCGAATTCTAGCAAATAGCTAACAAAATTTTATTTGATTGTAACTATACTTTATTTTAACAAAAGTTGCAATTAATTATTTAACTTTAGAGTTCATATAACTTCAGTTCTTTCTTTTTTAGACGAATATCAGTTCGAAGATGTTTAGAGCATGCATTTATGGGTTATGGAATGTGGTATTTCTAGAGTATTCCAAATATATATATAATGTAAACATAAAATTGCTGATGAAATTATTGCGCGAGATTCCAGCGAACCTTGTTGGTTAGACGTTAATTTGATTATGTCAGTGGAATATATTTGGAACAGCTTTCTGTCTAAAGGCGCTTTAAGTCAAGAGCCATCGGTTTATAAGACAGGTGGTAAGCCTGTCATCTGGAGATATCATTAACTGTACACTTCAACCTGAAAACTAAAGTTCGATGAAAACTGAAGTTTCCTGGCTTCTGAGCGGCTTCTTAAGATAAGAACAAATCTTTTATTCAAAACTGCCAATATACTTATTTTATGTTACACAAAAGATATATTTACAAAAGTATAACTTTCTTGATAAACGAATAAGATACCTTTCAATATCAATATTGTACCAGCTGTACCAGCTGCTCGACCTGATAATTTTATTTGCAAAAAATTATACTTGTAAAAAATTATATTTTGTACACCGATACAAAATCTTTGAGGATATTAACAAAATAAACTTGGAATTAATTTAAGTTTTGCTGTTCTGTACTCAAAGTCCGTTTTGTCGAATTTTATTGCATAAGTCTTTTCATTCTCATGTAAGAATGTAACTGTTGAACACTTCAATTTATATTTTAGTAACTCAAGTGTCTTGTACGTCATCCCTTGACATTACAACACGTGAGTTATGGTCTCAATTTAATGTCATTCGATGTTTGATAGAAATTAAAATGAGAATACGCTTAATACATAATAAATTTAACCAGTTCTAACAGCCACGAATGCTGAAAAATTTAACGCAAAAAGAAAAGATTTGAGAAAGGTCAACAGCGTCGATTTTCATGTCGGGAATTCTCGACAATGCCATTTTTCGTATGTCGTTTCACTCGCGGCAATCCCGGGTGTACGTTTCCCGGACTCCGAAGAGGTTACAGGGCGACATAAAATTTCACCAGCTCAACTTTTGACCCGGTGAACGTGATCATCCTAGAAACTCGCGACGGCGTTGAGAGTCAGGAATTCTCTGGATTGGCAAAAAAGAGAAAGCCTCTTTTGCCTCGACAAGCTTGTTCAAGGAAACAAAGGCATTGCATTTTTCTGAGAACGACGCATTTTTGGGAGAACGGCGATTCCCGGCGAATTGCCGGGCGCACTTAAATAAAAGTGGCCGACTCCAGTCATTCTCGACGCGAACAGATTGTCTTTTCGTGGCCGAGATAAAAATCCATGTATCCGTAAATACAATGTTCCTTGATTTAGAAAAATGACTATCCCAGCTAATCCATAAAACAAATTAACAAAAGATATTTAAAAAAATCTTTTTTTGACACAAAGAGCAATATACTAGGTTGTTAAAAAAGTTCTGAATCACTCTTCAAAAATGATTATGCACAGCAAAAAAGATTTTGCTAAAATATTAAAAAATACAAGTAAATACAGATCTGAAAATAAAATTTTGTTTAAAATAATTACGTAGAAAACTCAAGCATGATGAGCAACATTATATAATACAAAGTTTGAGTTCTAACAACTAACTTGAGAACATCTCTTAAATAATTATTTTGATAATCTAATAAAATTATTTTCAGATCTATGAACACGGAAAATAAAATTTTTAAAATACCGCAGCAATTATGCTTTGCTAAAAATGTATTTGTTTGTGTCACAGTAAAATAATTTCCCACTATTAATTGTTACTACATCATTTCCTTAGTAGGAGAAAGTTGCTGAATGTATGGTCCTCTAAATCGTATCTCATCTCTCTCTCGATATTTTAAATTAATACTTAATATAAGCCACATTTATTAACAAAAATATGAAATAAATGAGAAATGAGTAATATAGATAAAAATTTAATAGATTATTATTATTTAATAGATCTTGTTTTATAGATAGTAGAATTTTAAAATTATAATCAGGTACATTTAATATTAACTTTTGATCAATTTATGTAGCTAATAATCAATTAAGCATATTAGTTATACTAAGCTAATAAAAGTAATGCAATCATGCTATTTTATTATGAATGTTTTCATAAAAGAAGGTTTATATATTTTTCATTGTAAGATATTTTTCATTGTATACATATTTACAATTGTTATACAGATTAAATTGATACTTTTATAAAATCTATTAAGTTCTCTAAATTATACGACTCCATAAGATAAAATTGATAATTGACAATAGTAAAATTAATAATAGATGTGAATTCCAAAAATAAGTTCAAGCCAATTTTACTTTGACGGCCTTGTCTTTTCATTATTATTATTTAATAATTATTAAATACTTATTTTGTTTTTTTGATAAATTATTAAAATTATAACGTATTAATTAATTATTACGTATTAGTTAGTGATTTCTTTTATTAATTTTATATTTTTAATTAATTTCGTTTATAAATTTAATACTTTCGAAGGAGAGGCGATGTAGAATAACCTATAAATACGATTTATATAAATAATATAAACGATAATCAAACTTTTAGATAGATACTTCAATAAAACTATTCTTTCTATATGCGTTTATCCATCAAAGTTTTTGTAATATTATGTTGTTTGTATTAGTAAAATTGCTACGATTTAAATGTTAAAGGTGGCGGAATATTACAATCTGCATGGGCGTATGCAGAATTTCAAGGAAGAAATAAAAATTTACTTTCACATAAAAGTTATTAAAATATATACCATATATGTATATTAGCCAGTTTTCGAGGACTTCAACGAGCTTTCTTAATATTTCTTTTTCTTTTTTATCGTTTTTCTGTATACACTTAGCATATAGCAATCCATTGAGGCGATTTTCCGACGTCGTTAACAGCAACTAGATTTTCAATGTATCTACTGGAAAACCTTTCAATGGTGCTCGTTGTTCATCGTTGCACGTTTGGACTAAAAAATATACAAGGCACGTTTCGTTGCTGGGAAGACAGTTTTGGTTTCTTTTATTAATTCCATTTCTTTAACTTCTTCTTTTTTAATTTCTTTATCTCTCCAGAGAATGTATCATAGCTTATTGCTAAAATTATTCAAATTATAATAATCAGAAAAAATTGTATGCTTTTTTTTCAAATCTTCTAATGTCATATTCAATATATTAAAAGAGTGTAGTGCTAAAAATGAAAAAGAAGTCCTCGTCGGAAAATCGCTACTTCAGTGAAGCTAAGAATCTAAGTAAGAAATTATCGATGATCTTTTTTCTTACTGGCTCCTTACTGGATCTAAATGTATAAGCCAATCATATTAAAAAATTTTACAACAGTTGCAAAGTTGCTTTCTCTGTTAAACGCAGCCAATGATTTTCACAATTTCATAATTTTTTCTTATTAAAATTTAAAGGGGAACAGCGTTTCCATGTTTCGCCTATTACAATCGAAGTATTACTGCGTTATTAGATATTGAGATAAAAGCTTGTTTACGAAAATCGTCAAGGAAATTTGCAAAGTCAAAGATGATTGGGCATAATAGCTTTATTTTGAGAAAAAAATTGTTTCTGAATAAAGAACTCCTCATTAATCACAAGAAAAAATGATTTCATTAAAATTGACTGAAATTGTAATATTTTTAGTTTATAAGATGACGATAAAAAATTTCTATAGACACAACCAAAAATAGACAAATTTTGATCCATTTGAAAGTCACTATTTTGAGTTTAATTGTACTAAAAAGTACTTTTATCTGTATATAATTTGTTTTTTATTATGTATATGAATATACAATAAAGTTAAGAATTTATGTAATCATACGCATGTTTGTCGAGTAGATTCATGTCTCAATGTTTGCGAAGATAATGTGAATATACATATTATATGTCGATATGTGTATATCAGGTGTCGATAGCTGTTCCATTAGTATGTCTGACATTATTATGTATGGTATAATGGTATACATATAGCATTATATTTATTTATACGTGTATAAATGCCTAGACAATTGAAAAAGAAACAAATTGTGTATTATAGATAAAATTATTTTTCGGTCCGACCCAAAACAGCAACATTCAATTAGTGCTACAACAAAAATCTATTCGTTTTTAATGATTGTAGCTATGAAGATTTAATCAGGATCTTATACTGTTATACATTACAAAATACCACACGTTGAAAATAAAAATTTGTTGAAAAACGCGAAATTTGTTATTTAAAAAAAAATATATTACAAAAGTAATTAAATGCCACGCAAAATTATAAATAAATTCTACTAGTATAATATTTCTATCAAAATAATTTAGTTGAGCTACTTTAATTATTTCAACTTAGATGGTGTTGACATAAATAAACATATTAGCAACTAAATAATGATTGAATCAAACCAAACAATTGGATAAACCAAACATAAAAATTTTGTCCGTATAACCAATTTTCAATGCGATTTCAGCTAACTGAAACTACTTTTTCCATATGACTGCGAGGGGTACAGGAAGTACGGGAGAGGAAAGGATCTTTTTGTATATAAAACCGTTCTTTCTGAAGGTTGATTCAGAACACTTTTGACAACTCAGAATTGTCATGTAATTTCGAACTGTCACAAATTTCGTGACATTTGAATATTCGCGATTGGCTGTACAATGAATATCGGAAATTGTCTATGCATACACTACACCTGGGCCATCACTGTCCCAGTGGTATATTGGGAATAGTGTATCGGTACCCAATGAATAAGTAATACGAAGACGGCATAACGAAATCATAAGCAATATCGAGAAGGAGAAAAACGAATTCTTGATTCATGCACGTGTTTCCCTATCGAGAACCATCTGAAACTATCTGCCCCGATTCCGTTACATACAAACGCAAGTTTACAATGGCGCGGTCGACTAATACTCGCGGAGTAGTTAAACTTTGCCAATTACACGAATAGTCTAAACTTTCTGAATTCGTGTTAAAGCCGCACGGCGATCGTTTTCTTTTTTCGACACATGCTATGGTACACGTATGAACAAGCTACATCGTCAGTCATTCAAACGAACGTAACGTTCAATTTCTTTTCATTTCGCTCTGCAAACTGTCGTTAGTAATGGCATTTGGTGATCAAATTTAGCGGTTTCTTGAAAAGTATAAATGTGGCTTCTCACTCTTTCTTTCACCTTTATATTCGTTGTATTTCAAATTTAATATTTATTTATTTTAACACGTTGATATGTAAAACTACGCTCGTGCTTTTATATTTCCGATTGAATAAATGGCTGTACTTTTTACAGGTACGCGTATTAACAAACATGTGAAACCGCGCGATACAGCGGTTGCCTCATGAAAAATAAATGTCACTGCCATATTGATGATCAAGTACACGAAACGACTATTTCTATGTGCCTATATTATCTCTATTAAGTAGAAAAGTGAGGTCGTATCGAATGTTCCTTTATACGGTCAAGGCCATTGTATGTTTAGCTCACGTAATGATGGAAAACTAAACTGTGACCCACGGAATACGATATTATCTGATGGAGAAAGAAAAAAATCAAATATTTGAACACTCGACGCTTCGCGAGACATATATATATCGCTTTTTCTAAATATTTATTTCTCTCTTTTTATAGCTTAAAGTAGCAATAAATTAAATTACTGCGCTATTTTATATTATAAAGAGAGAAGGAAATAAACACAGAAAAAGAAAAAACGAAAAAAAAACAGCATTTTTCATATTTTCATCATCGTTATTCCTTTTTCTAAAAAAAGTTTACCTAGAGACGCTGCGGGCCAAATGAAGGGCCGAGGTGGGCGCAAGGGAATCCCTTCGGTCGCACCTGCATCTGTACTGATGCGACTGTCTGGACGACCGGTAGGATGTCGGCTGCGCCTGCAACTGCGACTGCTGCACCTGCGGCTGCTGGAGCTGCGGCTGCGGCTGCGGCTGCTGTTGCTGCTGCGGCTGTTGCTGCTGTTGCTGCTGAATCTGTGACGGCAGTGGTGGCTGCGGCTCGCCGTCCAGTCGGCAGTGAAGCTCGATGTCCGGTACCGATCTGGTAGCCGGATCCTCGTTGGTGCCGCTCTCCTCGGAGCCGCCGAGCCCGGACACGGACAGTTGCGGCGAGGCAACCAGGAAGGTCGCCCGATCCTGCCGCGTGAGCACCGGCTTGCCCTGAGACGCCGCGGCCACCACGACCGGCGGTGGCGGTGGTCTGCCCAACAGAGCCGCCGTTTCCTCGTTACTTCCATAATCGGTACCGGCACCACCTTCCTGCCCGACCGCGTTACCGTTCGTATTCATCTCGTGCCGGCTAGTAGTCCGCTGCTACGTTACGTTGCCATCCCCTGGAACGAGAATCGTAAAGCCATTTACCAATAAGATCCTCAGCAGATCCCTGAATCCTGGTTGTAATACATTATATACATAAATAGGGGATTTCCCGATTATATCCTCAAGATTGAGATCCAATTTACAAGCAAAGATGATTGATAACGAATTGAAAACGTCATGATTGATATCAAAATTTTAGAATTCGAGAGAGAAAATAATGATTTACTCGTAGAAATTTTAATTTTAATTTTTTATTTCATCTAATTTCGTTCAAACATAAAGAAAGGAAGTAAAAGAAGAAGAAAAAAAGAAATTTAATTTGTTAAATTTCATACAAGATGTGTATAAAAATTTGTATTTGTTAAACCAAACATTGTTAAAATTTTTTGTCGATCTTTTAACATACTCAAATGTTAATTTCATATAATGTGATTATATTATTTTAACATTTTGTGTTAAATTTTTTTTAGTTTAAAATAATGCAATTTATCAGTAACTAATTAAATAACAAAAAAATTAATGTAGTTTTAAAACACAAATACTAATTGTAAAATAAATAAATAAAAGACGAATATACACGTTTATTTTACGAATGTATAGTTTATTATAAATGTTTTTTATTAAAAAAATAATGAAATTAAAATATCAAATAATAAGAATTCTTATTTTCTAAGTTTTCAAATTTATTAAAAGAGAGTAAGAGTAAATAAGAATCATGCGCAGGTGTATTCGGAGCGATAATGTGGTACAAAGTAAAAAAAAGCCAGCTCGCTATATAAATACCCAGAAAAATATAGGGAGAACAATATACGAGATGTTATCGTAAGGTCTTACAATGTATAATTGTTACAATTTTTTACTGTATTATAACATCTCGTATACATTAGGTTTTGATCTATTATTAAATTATGTTTTTCTGGATGCTAATATATTAAGTAAAAACTTTACGAAGTCTTCAACATGCTAAAAAAAAATACTTGACGTAGTAAGAAGCTTATTTTTGTGAAACATTATATGCTGATATTACTAAAGAAATATATCCTTCCACAATTTGTTTCCTAATTGTGATACAATATTTTTTGTATCTTTGCATAATATTCATGTTATTTCTTAACATTCATCTTGTAAAATTAAAGTTAAATAAAAATTTGACTGTTTCGAATTCGTGAAGTATAATTTATCACAAATTTCTTTCCAATTGTGTAAGTATTTAATTTTATAAATCTTTGTTTGATCCACTCTCACCTCATCGTTATTCCATTTCCAACTGTAAAATTGAGGATTCGAATAGAGAACATATATACATCGACGAAATCAGTGGCGAAGCACAAGTTCAAGAGCTCTACGTGAATATTGGTTTCCGGATTGCTGTCGAGCGGTAGTCACAGCAAATTTCGAGTATCACCTTCCGAAAGTGCTTCAGAAATATCGACCGCAGACGCGGTTGCGCTCGGCTCGATTTGTGGCCTTTCGAGATTTCCGTTGCAAGATACACCGGCCGTGGTTTGCCGCAAGATTTACCAAGCTAGGCATCGTCGACCGGTTAGGTCACTGACGAGTCTCTCGTCACCTACGTACATACGTTAATATATATTAGATGATTCATTTAAACGTCCCGCCTCGCAGGGCGCAATATACGGAAAGTGACATAGGGATTATTCATTGCTGCCCCTCGAATTCGGATTAAAAACGTGAAAAAGACAAATATAATTAATGTGGACGGAAAAAAAGGTTAGTTAGTCATTACAATTGTATGACCAAAAAATGCGCATCAATATATTTTTTGGTCATAAGAACTAAAGTACAATTGTGATAATCAAGATCGGCATATCTTAACGGCTACGATTAAAGTATGTTCATCTTACGGTTATTACAACCAATTTAAATGTATTGATGAGCGAAAATTCATTATTTCTGGTTGTACAACCGCATCATTTTTTCCATGTATAATTAATATTAAACGGATCTCGCTTTGGTAAAATTTTATGTATGGGATTGGAAATATGAAGAAGTTGATGGCACATAATTTTTATTGAAAAACAATTGCCATATATATTGCCATATATAGGAATTGCAAGGCAAAGCTGCTTACTTAAACTTCTCCAATTCTCTGGCTTAACGATAAAATTCGTAGCTTCGAAAACGTCGTTACGTTTGTAACAGCGTCACTTGTTTCTCTGTCGACTCAATTTTGCACTCAGCTACTTGCGCTAATTCGAGCAAATTAACATCGCAGACACTTTTTGTACATGAAAAATTTTATTCTTTCGACTATCGCGAAAATTGAATATCGGTAAAATGGCGCGCACCATTAGTAGAGTAATTTTGTCACAGGGTATGATCGCATAAAAACCACATTAGTATAATTAAGCGTTTGCTAAGTACATATATATATATATGTATATATATATATATACACACACACACACACACACACACACACACACACATAAAACGAATTATAAGTAAGATTATGATATTAAGAACGACAATAAAGGCAAACTGATGCCTATTAAGTCAATCTTCGTAGCTTTGTCACTGCAAAGATGTAAAAGCGAAAGGCATCCACTCCAAAATTAATTTAATATTTATTACGAGGTTCAAGTCTTCTTCTGCAGTTGAATGCAGAACATAAACCAAAATAATTTCAAATTAATTAGGAATAAAATAACGCAATGGACGAAAATTCATATAATGTATTCCTTTTTAAATAAATAAATAAATAAAATAATAAAAAATTATATTTCATATTGTATACGTATATTTAAAATTCTAATGTAAATGTACAATTGACCCTACAATGACAAACGTATGGCATATCTAGGAGTTTTCTCGAAAATCAAGATTAATATTTCTATAATTTTGAAAATTTATTAATCTACTTGATAGATTTAAATATGTCATAGGATACCTTTTTTCTTTGATATAAAAGACAGCATTAATTAGCGAATAATCTTTAATAATAACGATCGAAAGTTCGTAATCATTATGTTATACAATTAGTGTGTCGTAAATTTTTTTAAATATTTATTTATGGCATAGTTTTCTTTAATTTCAACATTTCTAGTTTTCTAAATTTAAGAAGTCTTTTATTTTTTTAAGTCTTAATTTTTTTTCAGATATAAATTTTTAAAATTTCTTTTTTGTTATAACATTTTATTAACAAAGATACATTCGCATGTCATCACGAGATTGACTTAATAGGCATCGGCTTTGCCTTTATTGTCGTTCTTAATATCGTAATTTTACTTATAATTCGCTTTATATATATTATGTTTCTAATGTTGGCGTTTCGATTTAAAACAAATTTGATACAATGTAATGTTCATTTTTATGAAAGTTATGAGTAAAATTGAAAAGTTACGAGAAAATTTAAAATTAAATAAACTTCTATTTTTTTATGTAAAAATTATAATTAATGATTATTAATGCAGGATACGTATGTCCAATTCCTATTCTGTGTTTCAAGAAAATCTTTTTCTTCTTTTTTGTATTTATTTAATAATGAGATGTATCCATTAATAATGAGATAAGTAAAAAAAATGAGGTGTTGCGAAGTAAATTAATACACAGACAGTGTCATGTTTATTATGCTACATTTCACATAAGATAAGAAACGGGCAGCCGACGCGGCGTTAGTGTAAGCGAGGAAAGAAAGAAAAATTTATAAGGTCGCTTCGCAATAATGTCTCTGGTAGCAACACCGTATTACTCGTAAAAGTTATTCGGCTTCCACAACATGGAATAAGGAACTACGCATCGCGTAAGCCAAGTGAAGCTTATGTACACCTCCTTTGTGTGTTCAATTTTTCAAGAGCCTCATCCTCGAACACTTGCTCGAGTTTCTCGCTCGTTACTTCATGTTCCTAAGAGCTCATGTACCAGGATCTGCAAAGTAATTTTTTCGAAATACAGATGAATTCGTCATTTTCTGAAAGGCAAGGTAAAAAGTGGATGTTGGCGTTCATAGAACTCGTTCCTCTCCGATGCAACTTCACCATTTTCCGAGGAAACACCGATCAAAAATAGAAAATGAAGTCAGATGAATAATGTATAATGGTAGATGAGATGTGATATTCTATGCTCAGAGAAAAACATAATGATGACAACAATAAAGGTAACCACGTAAATTTTATATGTAAAAATGTATATAATCGAATAAACTAACGTACATATAATTGAACAAATTATTTTCTAATTGCAATAACTATAAAATACATAATCTAATAACTATAATATAAAATACACATCTATTCAACTATACGTATTTACATTAATTCTATATATAAAACTTGTATAGTTATTACTTTTATAATTGTTGTTATGTTATCACTACGTCTTTTTTCTCTGATAAAAGATTCACACTTGAGATTCACATGTATGTCGATATTGTAAGTTTTTTTGTGTTTTTACTTGATAAAACACCTCTTAAAATGTATCTTTGTCATTTTATATAGTAATAACTATCCAAAAATACAAGATCGCTAATGCTGACAGAGAACTTATAACTCAAAAACTTCTCATCGAAAAAAGATTTGTAACCAGTATTTGAAAAACGTCTTTATATTAACTACAAGAATATGCAGTGAAAAATAGAGGTTGATATTTAGAAATTTTAGGTGAATCTTGACTTGATCTTGAGGACATCTTGTTGAGGAGATCTTGGTCTTAAAGTCATCATTTTTTTTCCCCAAATAACTAATCGTAAGTAATATTTGTCTTAATCTTAGGAATTTTGAGATATTTTAGTGAATTGATTAAAACAAATCGCTTTAATTTGTATCTTCTTACATTTACTTATAAAACGGGGAAAATACATTTGAAGGGGTATTTTATCGAATAAAAACAAAATCTTGCAATATCTATGTATGATCGCAAGTGAGTCCTTTGTGAGTGTACATCAAACACGAAATTGCTCCGAGACGGATCAGTGATGCGGTAAACGGAAATATAACATGAGCACGCGAATTTCACATTTGTACATATCGGTTTTACGTTTCGCAAGCAATATCAAGATAATCAAGATAATCAAACCGTTACAAATTATTAGCGGATATTAACTTGGTGCATTAATGCAGCAACGCCCAGTTCAAGCAATATCCATAATTCCTGCCGACACCTTAACCGAAAACATGTCGGTGAGTATTGCCCCTCTCATATCGCGTTAGAAGTGTAGATCCTCAAGTCTCGGGAGGATAAACATGAATAATTGAGATGATAAGTGGATCACGATGACTTGCGCAATGCCCCACGTACATATGGGGTAGATCATGCAATTGGAGAGTTAAATAAAGGTTCCACGTGTTACACGCACAAAGCGAGACAAGGGCATACACTTTCTCTCGTAGCTGCCGTGACATGAGACAGAGATTTGATTCTACTATCCGAACGTGCGCACGACGACAACGTTATACCGCCGTGTTTCGATTCTCTGCGGAATGGAGTGACTTTATGAAGTGACTTTATGGATGTGATCACGACGTCGCTTGCGAGTTCGTTAGGGTCACCCCTTTCCCCGAGCTCGTAATTAGAGAGCGAGGAGGGTGCACTTTGCAATTTATATGCCGACGGTCGATGGTCGCGACTGTTAACGAGATGGAATTCGTCACGTTGGCTGAGTCCTTTCATTCCGACTGCATTTATTGCGTAGTGCCGTAAAAAGAGCTTAAATAAGAAAAAAAGGAAGAAAAAATAGATTGAGGAAAAGTGTGAAATTTAGATGTTATGTCGCATATAAATGTTGCATATAAACACTGATTATCCAGTCGCTTTTACATCGAAAAATTGGTATACATATATTAACGATTCGAAAGAGTATTATACGTATTTTTTAATCAAATAAAAAAATAACAGAGTCTTCTGTATTGTATTTGAAAATAATGTAAAAGATTTGATGGCGATTTAAAAGATTATTTTAATAAGAAGTGAATATATTTTTAAAAAATTAATAATCAAGAGAGAACGAAATGAGAACATTTTCACTTATAAATTACAAAAATTGTATCGTTAAGTATAAATATAGATCTTATTGAACTATTTTATAACATTTATTTTTAAACAAAAAGTATAAATTTCCAATTTTAGTCATCTATTAGAGACTATACACGCCTTACAGCCTTAACATTGATTGTAGTTAAAGCCGTCTGATCGCGGTTGACCTTTTTCACTTTGGATAATCAGCCACGCATCAATAACGTGATTTCCCTCCGGGAAGCTCCCTTGACTTTTAAAATCTATTCTATAAAAATTTGTAGCAATTTATGCAATTTCCATTTTATACATACTTTTTAAATTTTCGCTTTACGTCTATCGGTTCTCAATCCTTAAAAAATCGATGTGATTCCTGACATAATGATTCGACATCGAACATAACGTGTCAATTCCAACAACGTACTTCGTTCATATAGAACATCTGGCGGCATTGGATGCACGTTTTGTTAATTGTCTAATTTGAAAAAAAACTTTTCATCGTCGTCGTCGTCGTCGTCGTCGTCGTCGTCGTCGTCGTCGCAGATAGCCCGATATGGAAAGAAGCAACGTTTGTGACGTCGACAGTGATCGCCGTGGGTGTATTACGACATTGTCGTGAAAATACAAACCTTTGGGCCATGTACACAAAAGCAGACAATAAATGACAGATTGTGGAGAGGTGGTTTAGAGCTATCGACAAACTTGTACAATATACGAGTCCGCGCTTATATTTCGTATTTACACGCCAAAAGATTGGATTCTCATTTCGAGATGACACCGCACGATTGTAGTGAAACGTACAACATTTTTCAACTGGATAACATCTTTCATTTGTAAGATTTGTTAGATGAAATGAAGTAATTATAGCTACGGTAAAAAAAAACATTTTGTATTTATGTCAAAACAAAAATTATTATTAAAATTTTAATAAGGAACTTTTAACGGAACGTATCCGAATGTTAATTTAAAGTAATGTGACTGTATTATTTGAATATTTTGTGTTAAATTGCACAGAAAGAAATTTTGCTGAAATATCTAAAAATTTAATTAAATTGATAGTCACTGTTGTCCTGAAAATAATTTTGTTTCACCATCAAAATAATTATCAAAATAATCAACATCAAAATAATTATATAAACTGCTTATAAATTGTTTGCCAGAATGTTAAAACTTTTTATAGCGTTGTCATCAATACATGTTTTCCACATAATTATTTTGACGGTTCAATAAAATTATTTTCTATATTCAGTTAAATTTTTAAATCCTCTTTCCAGCAAATTTATTTTTTCCATGTAATATTTAACATAAAATCTACAGTTTGTCGAAACGTTTACGTTTTTCACTGTATATTTTATGGATAAATATCTGTACACATATAAATAAAAAGAATATAAAATATAATCTATAAAACTAACTAGAAGGTCTTGTGTTTATAAATTTATTCTCATATAATTACAATGTGAACGTTCCAATCTTTGATACTGAGCACATAAAATTCAAAGATAATAATAAAAATCACATAAAATATAAGGTAATAATAATAAAAAATATTACGAACTGTCACAGAAATAGGTCTATATATTGTGTATCCGCGTGGGTTCTTATTGATTACTTTACGTTACTGTTTATTGATTTATTCTCAGAGCTTTTCATATTTTAATACAATCTAAGAGTAAGAGAACAAATAACATAGAAATAATATTCTCTAAAATATAGATATTAAGATAAATATAAATGAAATGTATTAATTTAACAAGCTAATTTATCGAAAGATGTTTACTGAAGAAATACTCCAACAATTTGCTTACATTTTACATAAAATTGTGATTGTTATATTTTTGTATTACTTTTTTACATAATGTTTGTTACTTTCTAACATATTATCTTAATTAATGTTAAATTAAAACGAAAATTCGTATGTGCATGTCAAATTTGTTTTAAAAATATTAATATCGCAAAATTTAACTTAATCCTTTTTGGTCGCCCCTGATTTAAAAATCATCAATCGATGTTTTCGTCTCGTTAAGCAGAAAGAAAAAGCATTAAAAAAATTTCCTCCTACTCATGAAACACGCTTATCGCAAACACCTCGTAAACGTCGTTTGTATCGTATCAGGCGACAAAAAATTGCAAATGTTTCGCGTTTCCTTTTATGGGTCGCAGGCGTATCTAGCGGCGTTGTGTCACGCGATGTTATGCAATGAAGGCTATAAATTAGTCCAGTCTTAAACCATCCGAGCCGTCGGCCGTCTCATCGATTTCTCCGCGAAATTAACCAGGAATTAGAGCGTCAGCCGCACACGTATACCCCCTGGCCATGGAGTTATGAGAGCGAATCTTGTCGGCGCGCCGCGAATAATATTACGGAGCCGTGCGTTTCGCTCAAGTTATGATACACGATTGACGGCCGACTGCCACATTTTATGCGTCCTTTACCGCTACCATTTTAAGTTATATGCGTGGTTTACCACGCATGCCGAGAGAGACTGCAACAAATATTAGATCCAAATATAGCGCCTCCTACGAAAGCAAGATTCTCACCAGTTGACTGATCCGCGAGTTCCTAAAAATCCAAACCTTTTGAATTTTTAACTGTTCAATCGACACAGTGAAACGTTTTCCTGGAATAGATTTATTAAAGGGATTTGCTCACATCAATTAGAAACAGAATAAAATAGAAAACAATTGTATATACGCGCACTTAGAAAAAAACATATACGGAAAAAAATTCAGCTAAAGTTAAATTCTAAATTTAACTAGATTGTAAATCTAAAAATAGTTTTGTTGGTCCATCAAAATAATTGTGCAGGAAAACTCAAGCATGATAGGCAATGCTGCGAAAAATTTTAATAACCAGAATAAGCGTCCTACGTAATTATTTTAGTACAACGAAATTATATTTTCAGATCTACATCTAAAATTAATGTACATAATTAAGTAAATTAATGTACACATATATATTAGGTGTGGGAAAAAAGTTCGTGGCGTTTTTCCCGTTAGATGGCATTAAAAAAACGCCACGAACTTTTTCCCACACCTATTATATAGTTGAATAAACTATTTTAGTTTATTTTATTATATATAGTTGCGATAACTATAAAATAATTTATTTGACTACATACATTAATTCTACATATAGACTTGTATAACTGTAATATTTATACTTGTCCATAATTGTCTTCTTCTCTGAATATGGATAAATCAGACGGGAACTTTCTAGATCAATAAAGTCGATTACTAAAAGAGAGTCGATTATTAAAAGAGACTAGAGGAAGAAAGGCGGACGTTGCACTTGAGTCAATAACCTTATTCTTGCAGTTAATTAAGGGATAGCTTTGAAATGGAGATCCTCTGACTCACGTCTTTGCATTTATCACCATGTAAATTTTGACGAACGCCTCAATCAAGCATTCACACTAGTTAGATCATAAACTTATTTCGAAGAATTCCAAAGTTGCTCCCTGGATGATAAAAATTTCGAGTTGGTTCGACAATCTTGAATTCAGCTAGAACTTCTCTGAAGTTACTCATGCTCGAGAGTTAATAGGATTCAGAAACGTGTTGCGCGTCTAAAGAGTTTGGCAACTCGTTGAACATGTCACGCCCTAGTCATTAAAATCTCCAATCCAAGTGGAAGTCGGAAGCAGCCATAAGGAACAGATGGGAGCATCTGCCAAACGTTCCATCCTTATATATCCCATCTTAAATCTCGAGCGTGATCTCTTCAAATTTTAAAAACACCCTGAGAGAAGAAATATTTAATATTTATGAGTATAACGCTGAGACATTGTTGTGTCTCCTGATGGATTTCATGATAGAATAACTATGATAGAAAAACTCCATTTTTATAGTTATTACTATTATATAATGTTAGTAATAATAATCAATATTGCACTTAAATAACTTATTAAAAATTATCTAGATAGGAATAAGATAAATTATACGTAAAACATATAATATCTTAGGTAAGATAAAGACGATTTCATTTTATATTTATATAAATAATCTATTTATTAAAAGGAGATTTAAAAAAAAGATTTAAAAAAGATTTTAAAATCCTCTACTGAGATGTGCACACTAAAATCGCTACTCGTTAAGATCATTTGAAAAAGATAATACTTCTTTTGTCTGAGATAAGGATGGAGATAATACATATTCTAATAATCTAGATGTTTGAAAAAAATAAGATGAAGTCACTTCTTTATCTAGATAATTAACTAGATATTTTGTAGCGATAACAGCAAATACTGACAATTATATTTACGATTATACAAAAATATATATATATATTATAATTGCAACCATTTCTTTCTTTCAGTGTATTCTTTATTTCAAATACGTGATAATTATCTTGAGACAAGTTATTATTTATCATTAACGTTTATTCAAGGAAGGACGGAATTAAATCGCAAAAGGTCTGGATTAAAATAGCACAGAAAAAGAGTGAATATGTCGAATGGGGATTATTATATTTATTATTCATTATTCCGGTCTTAAACCGGAAATTTCTTGCCTGCTTATTCCTGTCGGCACTCATTAGCACGCGTTTGCTTTATTCATGTGCCGTCGCGCGTGATTACGATCGCAGCTTCTCCGAGTTCATTCAGATCATCACTTAACTCACAACTTGATCTTCCAGCATTCGATATGAATGCGCCTAACAATGTCTCTATCTGTTATATCTTCAATAAATTTGTATTCCTCTGGTGTATCGTATATATAAATCTTGTAACGTTGGTTTTCACTACCTAAAATTATTCCTTCCGAGTTCTCAGAAAGTTTCACGATAATAACAGGAAGGAGGAGAATGCTCCAATTTGCATTAATTATAGATTACAATAAAATCCTGCTTTCTTTTCGTACTCTATCATATTTCATCGTTCCATTTTTCCACAGAATCTTGACATCTCAGATGTAGAAACTGAAAATTCAGTAAATTTTTTTTTTTTTTTCAAAAAATAAAGAATCTTTATGTCTAGATTATATTATATAATTTATGCTATTTGACAAATGTCTTCTTTAACAAATTAAGTTAAAATTTAGAGGCAAAAGTCGGCAAAAATATTCTTCAAGGAATGTGCTACTTTAATTAAATGTATATATCATATAACATCTTGTGTTAAGGTTTCAGAGCGGCCTCAGAGAAAGTATCACTTTACGGAACATGACATCACAAAGGTGCACTTCACGCTTCATAAGTAGGGGTTCTTATCGTTAAAAAAGACAATAAAATTACAAAGGCGATAAATCTCATT
Organism: Atta cephalotes; assembly: GCF_000143395.1. Lineage (NCBI taxonomy): Eukaryota > Metazoa > Arthropoda > Insecta > Hymenoptera > Formicidae > Atta > Atta cephalotes. The sequence goes on along the minus strand of NW_012130099.1, from coordinate 995,981 downwards.
CAATAGAATGACAAAAAACTGTGGATTATTAGCTTACAAACGTCTACATTTGAAAATTTTCAAGTCAGATTAATACTAGACCGATGCAACGACGACCTATTTTTGATGATATTTATTCTCCATTTATTATTTTATTTTAATTCGAAATTGTAAATTTTTAATATGTGTCTAAATTTAGTACATTTTATGTGCATATTAAATTTATAAATTTAAACTTCTTTCTCATCTAAATTAAATTAAACGTTTAAACAATATTTAAATATTGTTTAAACAATTATAAATTAAATTAAATATTTAAACAAATTCATTGGGAACGAGATCAAGCAAATCAAAAGTTTCGATTCTTTTTGGTTCAATTGGCTGCTTTAGAAAAAAAATTTATTAAAATTAAAATGTAAACATCGAGTGTTAAATTCATGTGATTGAAGCAACTTAATATTTAATATGTACATTTTAATGTTCATAAATCTTCTACAACAAAGCGGTCAATCAAAATCGAAACCTTATCGATTTACTTGGCCCCGTTATCGGCCAATTTGTTTGCTAATGAGTCACAACCATTGCAAGCCGCAAGGACTCTCGCCTCGAAACGTCCCACCGCAAAGACCAATATTCCGGGGTTTGTCAATATTGACCAAAGAATCACATAAGAGGCCGCGCCACGGGATTGGTCGGCCTTATTTTTCAAGCCGCTCCTCTCGAGATTCAGTCTTATGCATTCGGTGTCTCATCTTGTTATACAGCAAGGGTGTACTCGGCAAGGGTGAAAGTGCAAAGGGTGAATCAAGTGTAAGGCTTGTGAGGGAAAAACGGTCGACTGCGCGTGGGAGGCAGCGAAGGACGGCCGAGTGCTTCTCTTGAGTGCGCCAAGAAGTAGAAACTCTCGCCGATCCAGCGATCTTGACACAAGCCAAGCAACGGATCAGGCTATGGCGTAGTTATTTGCACGCTTTGTACACGAATGCCCTTAGGAATTTTCGTTTCGTGCGAGAATGCCTTCGAGCGCAAACGCGACGAATTCAACGTACGCTTTAAATCGCGAATATCATTTGACCGTAATAGCAAAATGTTTCTCCCCCTTTTCAAAAATTTGTGGCGATGACGGAGGTCCGCCAAATCAATCAACGCACTCACATACTTGACAACTCAAACGTGTTTTATTCTGCAAATAAAAGATTTATTCTTTCTCTTGTAGAGAATTCCTTTTAGTTTGTAATTAGAGTAGAGAATAATCAGAATTTATTTGCATATGCATCATTCAGCCAAGTGCCAGAATCAGATTAATGCGAGGAAATTTTATAAACTCAGCACGAGCATAAATAAGTGCTCCAACTACAAAGTCGCATGAAAGTTTGCGAAATTCAGAATATAAGCATTTCTTGACGCATGAAATTTTTTATTTGATTCATAACGAGAAATTTATAATTAATAATATAAAAAAGTGGTCTACGAATGAAAAGTAGTTGAGGGTAGTTAAGAGCAAAATTTTTATTGACAAAAACCGCAAATTTTTTGTATTTTTTCTCTTACATGGAAATTCAACGTCCATTAATTTTTTCACTCGTAAAAAATAATGAGAAATAATTAAATAAAAAATAATTATAATTTAAAGAATTAAAATTTTTTTACACTTTAAGGCACATAATTTCTATGAACTGTATCTAATATCTCTCTCTCTCTCTCNTCTCGTCTCTAGTCCTNTACTACTACTACTTATACTACTACTACTACTTCTAAACTACTTACGTTACGGGTAAACCCGTTTAAACGTACGTACGTTA
>NW_012130099.1:987543-994180 GCF_000143395.1 Atta cephalotes | reverse complement strand
CTCTCTCTCTCTCTCTCTCTCTCTCTCTCTCTCTCTCTCTCTCTCTCTCTCTCTCTCTCTCTCTCTCTCTCTCTCTCTCTCTCTCTCTCTCTCTCTCTCTCTCTCTCTCTCTCTCTCTCTCTCTCTCTCTCTCTCTCTCTCTCTCTCTCTCTCTCTCTCTCTCTCTCTCTCTCTCTCTCTCTCTCTCTCTCTCTCTCTCTCTCTCTCTCTCCCTCTCTCTCTAATAAGACCTACTCACTATTTGTAAGTAATTACACAGAACTGTGTAACCATCATAGTAAATAGCATTAATATATCTTACAAACTGTAATTCATTTCCATCAGTTAATTACTTAGTTTATGCATTTTGTTGTTATCAAATGTAGAAATGTTGCTGAATTGTGGTCGTTATCTAAATATATTTCAAAGATAATTTATTGTTCTTTATAAGTATCAAATATGATTATTATTAATTTCAACAGTTTATATTATTGTTGATACTTTGTACTTTACAATATTATATTTATATATTTTCACAAAGTTTTGATTATAACTAAAGAAAGAAAACTTAATAAAGTAGAACCAATATGGTAAACCTAGGCATATTGAATACCCTTATCGATTGTAAAATTCTTTGATATTTTTGTTGTAATTCAAATCATGGATTTTAATTCAAACTATAACGATGTAAAGAATAGATTAATGAAAGTGAGGCGTTGTAAATGATGAGCAGATTTAAATGTACAAAAATCTCTTTATTAAGTGAACATTTCGATTCTTGTTCGAGTCACTTTCAACATAAAAAATTCAAAAGTGAACTCTGTTGTAAAGTGTAAAAAACTTTCAAGTCATCTCAGGCATTATCAATTACATAGTAATTAGTTAATTAATCATGTGACATTAATAACGACTGATCATTTCTCTTCTAAAGATCCGAAATAACAACTTAAAAATTAACAATTAAATTTGCAACTATTTCAAATAAAATTCATCAATCATGAATATGTGTGAAAATTGTCTAATCTCATGGGCTAAATTAAAAAATTTATATCTCATTCTAATCCATCTACTAAACATTGTAGAGATAAGTAGACAAGTAAATAAATAAATAAGTCATTCCAGCTGAGATAATTATTGCAATTTATTAACTTATTCATAGTTTTTAAGATGCTCAAATTATTAATCATCATCAATATTACATTAGCAAAATTATTAAACTGTTTGTAAAGTAAGCATAGTTTAATAATTTTGCTAATAGGCATCTTAGAAGAAAATTAATAATTTGATGCTGATCTAATATTGTGATATTATAATAACACACAATAATATGTATATTATTATTATTCTAGTTCTATTCATGATCGCGTTTCAAGAAAAAGATTTCAGCGCACAGTTTACAGAATTGGATATGAAATGCATATGAAATCACTCTTAAATTTAAATTAAGATCTGCTTTAATTAAAAAATAATTCACTTCTCTTAACTGAAATAAGTCAGTTGTTTAACAGAAAATAAGTCTTTATGTATTATTATATGTCAATATGTTAATAGGAAATTTATAATTTTATAAAAGTAACATTGAATTGCTTTATTTTCCATTTCTCTAATATTTTTATACGGTAAAGAGGAAAATATATACACTTTAGGTTATATTGGATACACGAGTATTCATCTAAACATTACGTTTTTAATCTTCACTGCAACGTAAATATTTCAAGATATCTTATACTTTTAATTAATATTTTAAAATGTTTCTTGCTTTGAATTTGACTACTAGTTATTAATTACGAATGCAGCAAAAAAAATTGAAAAAAATCGCAAAGCTTATGAGATAGGTCATATTGATTGTAGTTACTTTAAAAAATAAGTTACATGTTAAGAGCGAGGAAAAAGTTTTGTAATCCCCAATAACTTTTACACGACCTATCAAGAGATCCACACTATTTACGCATCATGCATTATCAGGCAAAACACTTACGTTATGTAAACGTGATGGTCAAATTCGATCGGAATGAAATCACACGAAATAAATCAATGTTTGCCACGTCAAGCGGAAAAGAACGACGTCTTTTGCTCATTCTATCTGACTCTTTTCCAGATAACAGACTAATTTTCGACTTGTCGACTAATTCATTTAAAGGGTAGAATATGGCGAAATAATCGAGCGAATTAATGTCGATTCTCATTTAGTCGGGAATACCTTACTCTAATAAAAGCCAAAATGGCACACGAAGGAGACTTGTCAGCCGCTCTCAGCAAGTTATCATTAGTTTATGAACAAAATCTAAAATCGCGACTGAACATGTCGGGGGAAATTGAATCGCGTTGTCATTTAATTATATTAACCAATATCAACTATTTTTAAAACTTGATCTTGCAAATGAAAAGAGCGAACAGAGAATGGCGAGACTGACGGGTTTCAATTAACATTCGATATATGCTATAAGTAAGTCCTAAAACCAGAAAATATTTTAAAGTTAGCAGTTCTTAGATGAAAAGCACGTAAAGTTAATCAGTCAAGATGCCAATCATTTTGACGTTTAAGATTCGTCCAAATGCCAAAAGCTATTTAATTTACTGTATCCGCCGATTAATTTAGAAATCGGATTCAAACCAGAGAATTAGTATTTCAACATTTTCATCTCGCAATGGATGTAAAATTGAATATTGCGCTCTCTTTACGCGGGGCTACTGCACGTACCGATGCCTCGCAAACCACGTCAGCCACGTCACACTATTTCGGGAGCACTCAGACGCGATGCCTTTAAATAACTATGGACGCCGACTGACGCAGGAGCTGACACCGCTTAACGATAAGCGACATGTCGCTCTGTCCGACAATTCGTTTAAAGCTTTAAACGCGACCGATTCGGGTTCAATTTGCAGCTTCGCTCATCCTTGCGGATGCAGGAAATAAGAGAAACGTTCAACCGACGAATAACCGACGTTCCGAATTTGAATTCCTCAAGTAACTTCGGATCTACGCTCTTTCGAAATTTGATTTACGTATCTTCGCGAAAGAGTGCTTTCATGTTCCTAAATTTTCGAGACATCCTTCTGGCAAGTCATAATGTCTTTTCTTGAACAGTATTCTGCACTGAGAGAAAAATGCCTTTGTGATGTATAACTATGATTTATGGTAAAATAACTACAGTCAACAATTCCATTATACAATGAGAGAAAAAAAATAGTTCTGATAACTATATATTGACAATTCTAAAATTTAACTAATCTGTAATTAGTTTTCTAAAGTAATAAGAATTAAAGTAATACCAAATATACTAAAAATATAATAGAATACTATAAAAATATAGTATTCAATACTGTTTTAGTTCCTATTATTTTGCTAGTTGTATAAAACTAATATCCTTTTTCTTTCAGTGTTATTCAATTATTACTACCATAATATAACTGTAATGATACAATTATATTTATAGTTCTACCAACAAATATATAGTTGGCACCAAAAATAATTGTAAATTATAGTTAAATTATAGTTAAATATTATAAGTAACTGCAATTATTTTCTTTCTTTTAGGGTAGGCTTCTCTTAAATCTTCTCTTGATCTACAAGTCCTTCAACTATCGCAAGATATTATAATTAAATGAATCAAGAGCCAGATGCACGTGTACTTCTTTCAACATCTAGGATCGTTTACCTGAAATCTTCAGTTGCTCGAAGCAAGCTTTAACCTATCTGAACGTTTGATTAAGCCAATTCAAAGGTTTGGGAGGCCATGGATCTCCTGTACTATGATAAATTAATTGCGTGCGCCTATCGGAGAACATAATGCATCGAGAAAGCGTATGTTATCACAAACGCGTATTCCATATGGTACGATCGATCGTGCGGCAGTAGTAACATAATGTACACACAGTATATACGTCAGGCTTGCCTGACTAATTAATATGCTGAGGATTTTGCTGGTTTGTCGTGTCGAACCAGGTCATCTTACATCATTCACATAATGGCGAGTCTTCTAACAATGTTTTTTTTTCTTTGGTGGGAGACAAGAAGAAATATACATAGAAATAACGTTTTGTCATAAATTCTATGATAACCAGAGCGAACCTAGTTGTGACACCTTTTATTGAAATTATTATATATCTTTACACAAGTATGATAGAACAGTGAGAATTCCGTTAAAATGCATTGCATGTCTATGGCTTAATAACTAAGTAATTACAAATTCTTAATATATTTCGTAAATTAGAAAAAATTTTGTTGATTACGAAGAGGAAAAGACTCAATAGATTTTACATAGTGCTCAGACATGTTGAGCAACTCTGAAAGGTGAGGGCTGAGCCATAACGATCATCGTGTAACAAGATTATATATTATTAAAAAAAATGAAAGATTATGTGCATTAATTAAATCTTTATTAAAATTTTTATCTTATGTATACTCATTTGTATATTCATTTTTTAAATGTTTTAATTGACAATATTTTTAAAAATTTCGCTCTTTATAATCCTTACAATATGTCATTAACATAAAATAAAAAATAATGAGAGAGAAAGCGAGATTTAAGCATCTGAGTTGACAAGATTGTAGGACTTGATCCAACAATAAATCCCAGCCGGTGTGTCGATTAAAATATTTTTTATAATTAAAAATCCGTAAATAAAATAATAATTCCTTTAAAGATAAAAAATATTTATATAAAATAATTTATATAAAAACAGCATATCTCACTTAATAAATTTACTTTTGAAATATGAAAACGAAAAAACGCACGTGTTCAGCTTTTAGCAATCCGGTCACGGATTATTCTATTCAGCGCATTAATCTCTGTCTTTGTTCTATCTTATGCAAACATGGACTTGTTCATATATTAATATTTTAATTGCTTAGATATTTGCATTTCCTAACTTGCTCCTTGGCTCAACTAGCTCTAGCCCTGCTCTCTCTGATATGCGCAAATGACTAATAAATGTATATAGTAAAAAACATTTTATATTTCTATTTTATATTTCTATTAAAACTACTTCATTCAAATTCTTGTTAAAATTTTGTGTTAAATGTTTAACATATCCAAATGTTAATTTAATATAATAAAATTATATTATTTAAAAATTTATTTTTAAATAATATTGAACATTCTTAGTAAATAAAATGTGTCTGTCAATTTAACATATCACAAATATTAATTTTACTTAAAAAATATATACTTCCACAGTTTGCTTATAAAATATATAATACAATCTGTCGTAGAAACAATAGAAACTTTTTTTGTAATTTTCAATTGGAATTTACATTAGATTTTACATTATTATAATAGATGTTAATTAATAGAATATGAGTCTGGATATTCTTGTTTAATATGCATTTACATAATTTAATCAGTTTTTTAAAGAAGTAGAGTAGTCACACTTTTCTCGCTCGTGCCTAACTAAATCGACATTCCTTCTAATTTTCGATTTAAGTTGTGATTTCGCGAGTAATGCTATAAAACAAATCGACACAAAATCCGGAATCTGACTTCCGTAATGAGATTTACCGCGGATAAAACAACGTTCATCCTTCGCCAAACGCCGGATTTATAAATAGGAGGAGGGGTGCAAAGTTCCAAGAGTGCTTTATCATCCGGATCCTGGACTGGCGTATAAAAATAGATGATCTTTCAACGGCGGCAGCGCTTTCATACGCTGTTACGACGCTTCCATCATCGAATCGCTAAACGCATCGCGCCGGAATCACGCCATTTTCCGCCCGCGCGGGAGCGGATGGATACAGCCAGACGACGTATTGCGAGATGCATTTTTATTCTCTGCTTGTTTCTCTCCATTCATTTCGCCAACAAAATTTCCGCGTCCCGAATAGAGTAACTTTTTCCCAATTTGTCATTTACTGTTTTTACCTAAGAAAATTTTTAACAAATATAAAAAAACACAAAGTCGTTTAATATGATTCTACTCGCACATACAAGTTCTAAAAAGTTTAAAAGTAAACACAACATTTAAGTGATCGTTTAATGAAATATGTCATTGAAATTTTGTTCGTAAATTTTATAGTTTTTCTTATCATGGCAGAAATTTGTAATTTTATGCGAAGTACCAACATTGTGAGAAGAAGAGAGGCGAGTAGTAAATGTTGGATTGATTCTTTTTTTCGTGTATGTACAAAAATATACATATATATGTAATGTATATTACATCCGTCATTTAAAGAGAGAATATTACAAATTATTATGCATATCATAAAAATTTTAATAAAGATTCGATTAATATAGCACAAAATCTTATCAGTTTTTAAAATAATACATAATCCGATTATCTTCATAATTTAATTTATCTTTCAGAGTTGCTCCATGACGGCCATTAAGCTTCTTTGTTTCTTTTTAAATACCAAAAATTTTTACTTATTTACGAAATATATAATATAAACAATATTTATAAGTACTTAATGAGCACAGATAGACATACAACGTTTCAAAGTTCTCACTGTTCTATCATAATTGTTGTGTGTGAAAATTTATAATAATTTCAATAGAGAGAAAATATTAATATGAATCTCAGATTATTCTGTTTGACCTAATTACTTGCAATCTGTTATTTTTCAAAAGTAAATGATAGATTGAGAGAGAGAGAGAGAGAGAGAGAGAGAGAGAAGAGAGAAATGAGAAATAAAAAGTGATTACGAACGGAATGTCAGGAA
>NW_012130099.1:977930-987523 GCF_000143395.1 Atta cephalotes | reverse complement strand
TAGAGAGAGAGAGAGAGAGAGAGAGAGAGAGAGAGAAAGAGAGAAATGAGAATAAAAAGTGATTCGAACGGAATGTCAGGAATTCTCGAAATGAAGAGTGAACGAACATTGGCAATTTAGTAGACACTTTTATTATCCGAATGTTTTCTAGTACCAGAATATCCGTCTCCATCCGTGCGATTTATATACCCACACACATATACGCACACACATGTGTGATCATTCGTAGTTCGTTTCGGGGCGAAGGGTAAATCGTGCAAGGATGCGTGGATACGGAGAGGATAAAATCCTCGAGTAACGGATTCGATGTTCGACCATTTGTTCAGAAGACGTTCCCTTTGATCCCTTTAATTTACGATAAATGTCCACCGCAACCTTAGAGCACGATTGCTCTTCCGTTTTGCTACAGCACTCTGCAAACGTATTCGTGCTGGTCACGCATTATGCGAGTTGCGCTTTGACTAATGCTCCGTTCTTCAAACTCACCAAACGTACGCGCGAAAACGTTTTCGCGAAAATAGAAAGCGAAAAGTCGCTGGAGAAGGTAGAAAATTTATAGCTCTCCTTTCAGTCGATTCATATTCTGGGTACTTCGGAACGTTTCGCTTCCTCCTCCTCCTCCTCTCTTGGGACAGAGAGTTTCTCTAAATGTACGCGCTCGTTTCTCTTCAATGAAAATTTAATGTATCAAAAGCATATGGTGATGAGAAAACAGACTAATCTGAAGATAATTCACTCGAAATGTTTTCTTATTGTACATTAAAAGTGACGCAACTAATAAAATGTGATTTTCCAGTTATCCTATTATAAATGAGTTAGACAAAAATTACTTGATCAATTATCAAAGTAAATTAAATTCATAGTCTATTCATCAAATAGTACTCGTGCCGTTTTTAAGGTTTTTAAAGAGATTATAACACCTTCTATACAGAAGTGACACATTTGAACTGTGTCGTTTTTATAAATAAAAAGAAAAGTCTTCTACGGAGAACATTCAGAATTAAGATAATTTTAATTGAAGTTTGAAGAAGAAATTATTTTATTTATTTTAAATTCAGTCATTTTAATTGATCAAAGTAAATATAACTGTTGATATTTCGAATTATGTTACTTTTAATAAATTATTCTGGATTTGTTATAATTTTATTAAAATATCAAAATTGTCACAAAAAGGGTGATTCTTTTAAGAATTGTGTAAAACAAAAATGACATAAATGACATAAATGATATAAATTCGACTATGTTTCTGAAAGAATATTTCTTTTTGTCAATATTATTTGATTAATCAATAAATTCTGTTAAGTTGAAAGATAGTTTTTTTTCCTTGAAAAACTTTGTTTTTTTAGTTACTTTTAAAGTAAGGGAACAGCATAATAAATGAGATAACATGGCATAATACATTATAAACTTTGTTACAACTTGACAGTGATAAAACAGTTGATTTTTAATTATTTTTTGCCATGATATTAATTTATTAATTGATGTAATAATAGATAAATCAACCTCGTATATACAAAGCAATATCAGGAAAAGTCAAAACATGAACAATAAGGATGTTTGAATAAAATTAAATATATAATTTGTTTTCAAATAATTGATTAAATAATTAGTTTATAGGAAGTTTCAATTTTATTAAGAAGTATTAATTTTACGTTTTTATCGGCACAGATATTAAAATAATCATAAAGAAATTTTAATAACAAAATAAAAACAAATAGGTAAATGGAAATTAAACGTGAATAGAATTGAAGACAAACGAGAAATAAATTACAAACAAACAGAAAATGAAAAGTAGATAATAAAATTATGTCAAAAGTTAGAAATATTGTCGCGTGTTTAAATAAATGGAACATGATAACATTTAAACATCTGTTAAGCCACAATAAAAATATCATAAATTGAGTCAATAGTAAAAAGGAACTGTTGAGAATACATTTGAGATAAACAGTATATTCAATAGCTCTTTTAACCATTGACTTAATTTATTATCTCTTTTTATTATGCCGTAATGACAGACATTTATTATTACTTTCTATTGTTTCGAAAATGTTTCGATCAATTTTTAAGAACGTTTTAATAAAATAAAATGTGATTTATTACAAACATATCATAAATTACATATTTTATTTTATTAAAATGTTCTTAATGCTTGTTTTTCTATCCATTGACCCCAATTAGCAAAATTCTAATCAACACAATAAGACAACAATAAGATATCATTTATAATTTTTTATGCACTATCTTAAAGAAATTTTAAAGATATCTTAAAATTGTTTCATGCGTCGATTTTAAATATTCTGCTTGGGATCTATCTAAAATAAATATTATGATTTTTTAATAAAAATTGTTATTAGTTCTTTAATAAATTGTAATAATATCGTTGATTTTATGATATGGTAAAATAAAATTTAATAAATTGTAGTATCACGATTGTATCGAGTGATTTCATATGTCTCGTTTAGACATTGATTAAATCAAATTCACTCCTTTCAAATTATTTCTAGCGAGGGAAAAAAAGTAGAGAAAGAAAAGCCTGTAATTTTTCGAGTGACGATGGAAATGCTATATAAGAGGAAAATCAACGCATAAGAGGGAACAGAAAGTTCTTTCGCAAGTCGGATTGAATACTATAGAATTAATGTAACGAAGTAGCGGACTCAATCGTCAGAGCTAAATCCAATCGAGGCTTCGCGGATCGATGATGGAGAAAGCCTGCCGAGTAAAAGATAGAAACTAATCTCTAGTCTGCAATTAAGAATAGGTAATTGCAAGTGTATTCTGTCAGAATGTTGCGCACAAACGCATTTACTCAAAGCTTTACTTCCGACCAATAAAAGTTTTTTTTCAACTCTCTGCCTCGCGTAATGAATCCCGCAGGTACACTGAATTAACTTTCTTCGTTACACGCAGACCTTTGAAGACACCGATCTATATTGCTTTTGCCTTACCTTGTTTCACTCCCTTTATTGAATTGTCCTCCAATACATTCTAGAATGTCAAATTCGATCTCATCATCATAATAATAATTTGTCGAATGCAAATTAACATGCGATCATATTAGATATTAAATATCAAGTCTGAGCAATCTAATTTACAAAAAATTTCAAAGATATATCAAATACATGAAGGAGCAGAAATCCAAAAAAAGTTTAAAGTTGTAAAAGTTTCCCGAATAAAAAGGGATCGAAATTGCAAGATATACGACGAGTTTAGATTTGTATTACTTTGTCAGCTTTAAGCTCAACTCTGAAAAATGAGTTTAATCAAATAAATTATAAATTACACGTAATTCGAAAAAATATTGTAATATCGATAGATGCAATGATTGTTATTCCGTGGAAAAATTAAGTATCTCAGAGCTTCTTCGGAATTAGGCAAAAAGTAGAACACCATTTGTCAATTTCTACTTGCAAGCCGGTGAAAAAAGAATGCGAATGAGAAAGAAAGCGACCAATGATTTATTTCGGAAATGCACGCGAAGCCGCGTTCTTTCGAGGATGGATTCCCGAACACTTCATTCGTAATAACGTCTTTTTTTTGTGTCTTCACTTATTTTTGCTGAAACTTATTTGATTCCCTCTCAACAGAGGGATCGAAAATGTCATTCTGAATATTACTCATAACGTGACCTATAAATTTTTGATAGAAAAATTTGTTCTCTTGTTTATATTCCAAGTTATCGTATAAAATATTCCAAGTATAAGTTTAGATATAAAATGTCAAATTTTTTTGTCACGTAATTTTTTTCTTTCCTAGGAAGTTTTAATTTTCTTAAGTAAATTTGTTTTATTTTGAATTTTATTTATGTCAGAGATTAAAACATAAAATTATTTCAAATTATTTCAAAGAATTTGAAATTTGATTGGACTGTATAGAGGACGGATGAAACGAAATAGATTTTTACGTGTGCCATTCATAATGATTTTAAAACCTTTAGCCGAAAATCCCTGTCTTACATCGTAAAACTCGAAGAAGGATAAAGAAGAAAAGGGAGATAGAGCCTCACTGATCAACGAGAATTAAAGACTGCGCTGGTGTCCCCCGGAGAATTCGATATATCGATCTTCATTCCCCGTCATCCGGAGGACAAGCAGAAAAAGAATAAAAAGAAAACTATAGTCGATGTTCAATGAGCCATAACATAAGTCGAGCAGATGTAAAAGCCGATTCACAATATGATACGGACAACGTACTACATTGTCATTCAACTCTCTTCCTATATCCGAAATTATTGCATTTTTATTTTGCGATCAGTTCGTCTTATTGTGATTTTTCTATTTCACAATTCTTCGTAGACAACAGACACACACAAAATTAGGGTTTCCATTATTTAAAATATAATTAAAAAAACAATTGACAAAGAAACGTGATAATTCTTTTTAAAAATTATTGATTAACAATCTTTTAGTATTATTCAATATTATTTAATCTTCGTAAACATTAATTACTTCTTATTCATGTTGCGGCTTTTATATAAAATTCCGACAAATATTTCATATACATTAATAAATTGAAATTCGGACATGTCAGTTATTACAAATATTAGGCACTTCTTCAATAATAAATTAAATTATTAGACATATAATTAGATTTGTCATTTATTGAATGTCAAATTTTATCGAAACATATTGAAAACTGTTAATTAACATGTCGCTTTTATTTTTGTTTTCTTTGATTATTAATGCCAGCGACCGATACGAAATATTTAATGATCTGTGGACTGCTGAAATTCAATCGCTATCGCTAGTGTTTTATTTATGGCCGAATCGATATCGCGATTCGTAATTTTATGAGCTTCCTTAAACTATTTAAGCCAGTCACCCGGGAAATATGAAGTTAAGAAGTTGTTGCACACGATATAACATGCAATCATAATATAATTTACTTGGCATTATATCGTAAGTTAGACAACAAGCATCCGATGATGCTAAGAAGTCGAGCATATTTAGAAATTAAAAGTTTCAACGAGATTAAAAGAGATAAAGAGAAAAATTCAAGAAAATTGTAAATCCAAAAGAAATAATTCTAACATTTATAATAAACAATAAAAAATATTTTGTACTTGTGCTAAAATTGATCCTTATTCAAATTTTTGTATTAAATTTTTAATATCCAAGCGTTTAATTAACATAATGTGATTATGTCATTTGAATATTTTCTGTTAAATGATGTCTAATTAAATGATACAAAGAGATAATAATAAACCTGACACGATGTAAGTGCAATTTAATCAACAACAACAAATTATTGTCATAATTATTATCCTTTTGGTTTTAATTAAATCCTCTTCAATGGACATGAAAAATGTAGAGAACCGTGCAAACTTAGTCAAGTGATGTATCACTTAATTAGTTTTCCAAATGTTAAATTTGAAGCATTTCAATGATTGACTGCAAGTAGCTATTATTATGTGTATATTTCTTTTTCCGATATATTTTATAATTGTGAATGATATTCGTTTTTCATATTACTAACATCTGTTTTAGAGAGCGAAATGGAAAATTTATTATATTTTGTTTTTACCTACTGTAATATATATATGTTTAATATTGAAAATGATCCAAATGTGATCGAAACGTTTGTTTATTACTAGCTGCTACATTAGATTAAATTTTTGAACTTGATGATATATTTGTTTCTTTTATTTTTGTTAAACTTCTATATTTCGACGGTTTATTTTATTCTATATAATAATTTTTGGCTCGTAGTCCCCTTTCTTTCGTTGGTTTTTTTAAATTTAACACTTTTTTAACTGTAGATTTTAGAATAGATCCTAATATTTCTAAATTTTCAAAGAATTGTCTGCTAATTTAGCATTATAATAATTTTTGGCTCGTAATCCCCTTTCTTTCGTTGGTTTTTTTAAATTTAACACTTTTTTAACTGTAGATTTTAGAATAGATCCTAATATTTCTAAATTTTCAAAGAATTGTCTGCTAATTTAGCATTAAAATAGTCTAAATCTTCTCTTAAATATTGATGATATTTTAAATATTAATCGATCGAAGAAGCTCCGTACTCTAAGATTAAATAAAGAATAAGTCTAATCCTCTATGTAGTTTATTTACAATTTCAGGATCTAATTCGTCCAAAGCATTAAATTTTCAATTCCTAAGGCAAAAATACGTAATCTCAAATCTGTAAATAATCTTAGAATCTAAGGATCTAAAAATTTTGCTATAAGTTTGGCCTTGTTCCAGTAACACTTTTTCACTCATACGAAGTTCCCCTGTTCGACTGTGAAACATTCATATGACCCAAGCGTCGAGTTAAATAAAATTTTTTATGACTTTCGCTAATGTAAAAAAAAAGAGTGCTTATTACTTTTACGCTAACATTTTATCTTATTAAATATTTGTTCTAAAAAGACATCTGATGACAGCTTCGGATACAATTGTAAAATTATAATACTTGATAGCGATACGAATCGCGCTGCAAAGGCGTAACACATTAATAATTTTTAAACCTCTAGAATTCAATGTTTTTTGAATTTGAACGAACGCGTTTATTTTGCAGAAATCGATACTCGAAATTAGTCAATATCAAATATAAAATATCGGTGCCGCAGGTATTCACATTCATGTGCCACATATCGAACGCGCTCAAACACGATAATGAAATAAGCATTGAATGCTAACTGGAATCCCTGCTCCGAAATGAGTCCGATTAATAAACGAAGATAAATCAATATAATGTCTGGGCGCATTTGCAGCGCATGTTCATTTAGTTTTCCGTGAGCAATTAAGCCGCAGAAAACCGAAACTGAAATGGTCCTGCGTATCTGCAAAATATGTGCTAACAGTAAAGCTTTTGACAAAAAGGCTTTGTTCTTGCGATGGATATCCTGTAAAACGTTAGGGATTTATCTCGTCACCATTGTTTAAATCCATAACTTGTTTTCGCTATAAAAAAAGTAAAACATATATATTTTATTAAAAAATTTATTAAAATTAGGGGATAACTAACTAAATAGAAAGGTTTCGTTATTCGATAGTACTTTTTGAATACAATAACAAACATCAATTATATAATTCGTTTTTGTCGTTTGAAACATTATCAATTTTTATTAATCTAACTTAAAAAACAATCTAAATTGATTTTTCATTTGTTTGTTTAAAGAACATCGATACTTGGCCATTTCAAACCATTTCACGTGAGCCGTTCATTTTCTTTCATCTTCATAATTTACGAACTTTAACAACCGTTACTGTATACGAGCATCTATAATTAGTGCGTCTAGGGAGCGAGTTTGAATCATTTATATCAGACAGCAGAGTTGGCCGGCTAGAACCTTCCTAGCTGCTTAAAAAGTTACCTCATTACCAGACGACCAATCGATCATCGACCCGATTCCTCGTGGAAGCACACGGGTATATCTTGTATTGGAAATGACAAAAATCAGAAAATCAGTTCCTTTCGATCGATACGACCGAAATACATTGTCCTACCACGAGTTCAGGTTGACTCCTCATATTTGCACAAAGTTCGAGATGAGGAGATTGAGACCGTTATTGCGAAGCTTACATTCAGAAAAAGATAGTAACTATAAAGGTGACAACTACAGCAATAACTAAGCAATATTAAACAAGTTTTATATGTATTGTAGAATTATGCAACTGTATTAATGCAACTAAAAAACAGTATATTCAACTATATACATTAATTTATTCAACTGTAGGTGAGAGCAGGTCAAAGTTAGGGAATTGCGAACATAAAGAAACGCGAACGATACTATTGCAGTATATTAGAGTTGGTAATAGCCTCTCATTTCTCGCACCCAGCCGATATAAATATGCTTAGTCACACCACAACGTCTATAACACGTAATTATAGATAACGCATATGCCGTTTAAATTTAATCATTACATGTTTTCAATGATTTTGAAGTAGGAGAGAAAATGGGGCAATTACGAATACTTAAGGGAAAAGTTAAACAATAACCATAAAACACATACCCCGTTTAAACTGTTTAAAATTGATACTATTACGTATTTTCGATTAGAGGAAAATGGAGGAGAGAATTGTAATCTAAAAGAAAAGTTAAATAAACATAATAATAGAAGTCTTTATTCAAAGAACATTAGTTATAAATTACAATAATTAATATTTATATATTATTAATGTAAACTATTATTAAAATTAATTTTAAACAAAAAACGAAATTGATTTGGCTTTGCTTAAGAATCATTTTTGTTGAAACTATATATAATTTATATTGATAATATTGTATATGAACACTAATTATTTACAGTTTAAAGTAAAATAACTGGAATATCTTAATATTTGACTTAGATAAAGACTTTTATTAATTGATAAACAATCATCAGTTGATTTGACTTTTCTTTAGATTTCCTACTTTTCGAAGTTCCCTTTCCTATACTAATTCTGTACATAAATTTATAGAGTTATCACTTTTATAATTGTCATTACTATATCTTTCTTTGAATACGCTTAAGGATTACATGTATTACATGTATTACATGTATTACATGTATTTTTTAATAAAATGAAAATTGTATTACTTTGTATTACTTATACTTTGAGACATAATATAGAAAAATACAGAGATTTTTTTATATTATATTTCAAAGTAATAAAAAGTTAGAACCTAGATAAAAAATTATTTCAATAAGAAGAAGACACATGTAAAAAAAATAAATAAAACAAAATAAGAAAATTATTTAAATTATAAAATTGTATTGCCAAATATAAATATTGACCCTGTTAAATTGTTTCGTATGTGCAGTATAACATTCATTTTTATACGAAAATATAAACTTGCAGTGACTTTTTGCAGAGATTATAGACTTGATATATTCTTAAATCCAGTAATATGCTCATCTTTCATAAAGTTTAACCTACGCTAATCAATTATAATTCTTTAAATTCTAAGAAGTAAGAGAGACAGGTTGAGAAAACACAAAAGGGAAGAACTAGTTGCGGTTGTCGGCGTAGATAACCATATTGTCGGATTCAGGCATAAATCGAGATTAATGCTTCTACCCGAGCGTATAAGCTCGGTTGAGTTGAAAACGCGGTGGAATTTTCGTCGACGACGACGCGCGGGATTCAACCAGAGGAAACATCTTGCGTAACGTGCGCTCTTCCTTTCTCTTCTCTTTCTTTTTTTTTTTTAAACTTCCAGGCCGAACGTTTCCTCTGCATACAACCCTCGTGCATAATAGCATTTTATTATGGGTCGCTGGAGACAAGTTGCTGCATAAATAACAAAAAAAAAAGCCAAGTGTCCTCTGTCCAGCCCAAAAACTTCGCATATGTCTCGTGTATAATTTTATAACACCGCTCTGTCGGAATTTTACGCAAGCTCGCCACTGAGGAGCAATAAATTCCATGTCCACGGAAATTACGAATAAACGATGTATACCTAAAATTTCGTATATGCGCGTGGCTCAAACGCGTATTTTGTGACTTGCATTTCGTGTACGGAATATTACTAATCTTCAGTTACTACATAGTTAAATTCACGATCTTTAATTAAAACAATTCTAGGGTTGAGTATTTCTCTATTGTATTTTACATCTTTTATATATACATACATATATATATATATATATATATATATATATATATAT
>NW_012130099.1:965467-977910 GCF_000143395.1 Atta cephalotes | reverse complement strand
TATATATATATATATATATATATATATATATATATATATAATTGTTTCTTTTCTAACTTTATCTCAAACATACTATGAGCTTCCAACGAAACAGCGAGACATTAATCTACCGAAAATTTAATAGCTCATAACAAAGCGCTGTGGATCTTTCTCTCAAGATCGTTACCATGCAAGGCAGACGTGTATTTTTAACAATAAATTAAATTATTATCTATTATACAACGCGCTTGTTATATATCTGTTGTTCAAAAATAATAACATTATAAATGATGAAGGAAATTCAACTATTATAATTATTCTTTGACTTTCCAAAACTTTTAATCTTTTTTTATTTTCATATATTTTCAGAAATATCCATTATTATTAAGTTCCACAATTTTAGATATTACTTTATTTTGTTTGACTTGGTCAATTTCTGGCTTATAGTTGAGAAAATAACAATCATAATTTTCCGAGTTCTATATAGCCAGAAACTATTATTTATGGAACCGTTTGACCTGACTAGTTTCTGGATAGTTCCTAACCAGTTTTACTTAACCACGATTTCTGACCGATTACTGAATAATTATTCTAGTTAGTCTAATAAACTCAAAGTAATAAGAACTAATCAGTTTTTAACTAGTGATCAATTTTTCTCTTTGTTTTTCTTACACATTTTTCTACTTGGGTAATTACAAAAATGTACAACTTAGGACGCTACCGTGTTCTTTAATCTTTAAGAATGCAGATAATTCGATTACTTGCTGCTGCGTGTCTACCTCGGTGCTATGCTGTGATCAGGAGTTTAATTAAAGTACCTACGTAATCAAGATCAAAAAAGACATGCACCGACCAGAGAGGAGAGTTAACCAATTTTACGAGAAGCGTCTTTGCGACGGCAAACACCACGAACACAAAAAGCGATCATGTCAGTTAGAAAATTTGCTGGAGATCTAATCAAATTCCCCGAAGACCTTTCTCGTAACCGATTACGATGACCCTGTATACTCGCAGGACGTCCCTGGGGATCGAAATTGACATGCGAGACAATTCACAATAATATCCCAAGTTACCCCGTATTTAACTGTCTCTTCATTGCGTGCCATTCTTATTCCCGTGGGTGCACGTAGATCTTATTTATTCATACCGTATCGTGTACGCGCGAAGGAAACCATTTTTCCAATTTTCAGCTATCAGTTTTTACATTTTGCACGAAAGCTCAGTCACGTATCGGAGCTACACATAAATTATATCTAAAAATAAAGTATAAGGTAACTGATACCTGAATACTAAGCTTTGTGATTTTAATTTTTTGCCGAATCTAAAATTAAAAATCAATTGCATTAAAAAAAGAAACGTTTCTGAATGTTAATAAAAAATATAAAACATATTCAAATATTAAAAATTTAAAAAAGTAGCAGTACACTGCTACATGTGCACTTAAGATGATCAAAAAATATGTTTCCATCTCTTTCGTAAAAAAATATTAGAAAACCGAAACATTAAATAATCCAATGTTATTTTTATAAAGTTTAACATATTAATATGTTTATTGATATATAAAAATACACAAAAAAAAAAGAATTATTTTGCAAATAGACTTGTCTACTTTTTACTTATCTACTTATGTGCTTATTTCCACCCTTGTTAATAACTTGAGAGAAATTTGTAACATAATTAACAAATCATAACGTATAATTTTTATAAATTTAATTTCAATTTTTTACTTTCGCAAATTATTCAATTATTACAAAGAAGAATAGTTGTAAATTATAATTTTATATACTTACATGTGTAAATATATACATTTAATAATGTATTCCTCACTATAATTGCTGTAATTTTATATAAAACTTTTTAACAATATAACATAATTTGAAAATGTTTAGCTAGTGAAATAGAATCATCGTTTAGAATAACTGAAGTATCAAAAGAAACATTACAATCGATGTATATAATCAGTATGTCTATATCTATAAATATTACATCATAACTACGACATTCTACATTTTGCTTTATTGACGCTAACAGAGTGGACACATTGAGGAATAAACTGACGCAATCAGACAGACAACTTGCATGAACTATTACTATCTGTTGAATTAATCGTGTAATTATCTATAAATAGTGAAAAGCATTTTAAGTATATATCTATATTGAGTCCGATTAGTTTTATCTTTTATCTTTTATGATATATGCTAAAATGAGAAGTATTTACAGATTATTCTATACTATTAAAAAAATTATAACAATTATTATTATATATCTAGAGAAATTTTGGAACCCACTATTAAATATGTGTATTTACACATGTAAATAAAGTTACAACTTACAAATAAAACTATTTCTTTAGAATAATTGAATAATTTGCAAAAATAAAAAAAAATTTTTATGTACATTTACATAAAAATTATAAATTCTGCTGTTATTGTAATTTCCCAAATAAGGTGAATCGTTATGAATTAAAAAAAGAATTCGTCTTTCTAAATTCTTTATGAATGAACGTAATGTATTCGTAATAGATTCGCAAAAACTTGCTCACCCGCAATCAGCATAAGTATGCAGCATAGTCAGTAGATATATATCGCGAAATTTTATTTCTTGTAAGTAAAAATCATATAGAACAGAATAAAAAGCATAATATTATGACAATGTATATTCACATATGTTTAAAAATTTTTTTGAAAGCAAATCGCCGAAATAGAGCTTCATAAGAAAATTAAATCAAGTATATGTAATTTGACAGTAAAATTTTGTTTAGTTGTGTGTAAAAATTCATATTCTTGAGAGTTGTATTATTTATGTTTACTGAAATATTATCTAAAAGCTATTTCAATTATGTTGTAAATTCTTATAGACTATAAGAAGATTTCGTTTTCTATCTGTAAAAGAGCTTAAAATTGATAACACAAAAATAAAATCTTTTAGTATCTTTAAGAATATTTTTGTCATCAGAAATGGAATGGAAGAAAACTACATTTCATAATTCAGAGATCTCTAAAAAGAATCATTTTTTGAATTCTGGCTTTCTGTCTAACATATTTACATAAACAAAGATAAAAATACTAATATTTGTAAAAATACATAACTTTATATATTTTCATTATTTTCACTACAAATTGTAATTTTTACAAATATTATTTCTATAATTTTACATAGCATATAAATTGTCTCATCATTTCGTGAAATCAAGAATTCTTTGACAAATTTCAAATGAAATGCGAAACTAGTTCTTTTTTGCCAAGTGCCATTTCTCATTACTTGCACTGTTTACAATTAGAAGAGAAAACGAACGTAAGGCGAAGTCAACATTAAGCGAGTAGGAATCGCAAAAATGAGGTTCTATTGTAAAAAGGAGTGTTTAACATCACGTAATATTTAGATAAGCTAAACATTACAAGAGTATTAATAGTGTAATCATGAGAAATTATCTACAAACTGAGCAACCGTAGACAACATTAACCCGCAGTGCGGAGTTAACCCAATGTAAACATACGGCGAAGGGTTAACGTTGACGACGTAACGACGTACTTCATTTACTTTAACGTTCCCACGCGTGTAAAAGCTCGCTAATATACGGCGGATCAGATAAAAGCTCGATCGATAAAGTAAACGTCGATCGACGAGCCATAGCCTGGCTATTTTTTTAACTATCCACTGGAGTGATGAAGGTGAAAACAACAACGGGAATTGGGATCGAGAGAGAGGATGAGACACGCGAAAGGATAGAATAATAGAAAAATAATAGAAAAATATCTCCTGGGCGTGAGAGGGGATCGGAGGACGCGCGTGCAACAACAGAGATCAACACAAAGCGAAAATCGAGTGTCGAATTTCTATGTGTGATACTGTGGAAAATGGGAAAAGCGAATAGCCAGAAACGACAGGGAGGAGTACAAATACACGTGTGTGTCCGGGGATGAATCGCTCCGTCTCTGACAAGAAAATCGCAGGCGAATGGAAAACGCATAAACGAGCTCTCGTGAGGAACGACTGACGTTTTCCGGACTTTGTTCGCATTTGATTGTTTATTTAGGCTAAAAAGCGCTGATTGGTTCATCAATAGACGAATAAATAAATTGATGTATTGAGAAAGTCATTGTTACCTTTTATTGTGCCTTTATGGAAGGAAATCCAATGAACATAATTACAAGATGGATCTGATATAATTATAAACAAAGATAATAAGAAGAATTAAATTTATCAAATACCTATATCTTCAATTTGTTTTCTGAAAAATGTATAATCCTCTCCATTATATTTTCTCAGAAATTCAATGTAAAAAAAAAATTCTCCCATAAATGTATTGTAAAAATATCTATTAACACAATATAATATTCTGTTAATTCATTATAACAAAACAATTGTGCTCAATTATATTTGCTCCATAAAAATCTTTTTTAAGTTGAGCTGAATTATTTTTTCATAATTTTATTACCATTTTGAAAATATATATAAAACATTCTTAAAAGACACAAAGTGGTACTGGAGAGATAATTAATATATAAATTAATATGTATTATATGTTAATTAATATAATATATTAATATTAATATATATATATATATATATATATACACCCTTTCCTTTATGTTAAATTAATATATATAATAACATAAAGAAATATGTTATATATTATATATATATAATAATATGTATTATTTCACCATACAAACAAAGAAAAATTTGCAAACAATGAATTTTTGACTTTGCCAGAATAAGAGGTGCGATCGATGTTAAAAGAACAATTGCATCAGAAAGCGGAACGAGCGAGCCAATTAAAATGTTCTGTGAAAACAAAATAAATTTTGATCAAAATATCATTCTCCGCTTGCACAGACGACGAACAATCAAAAGGAAAACTTCGCTTCGTGAGCGACCTTTCGTGCAATTTTGTCGGTAATAACCGATGCGTCAAAACAAGAATTCGCTTTATACGTTACGTGAATTTCACGAGAACTCGAGCATACCAACCCAACCTTCTACGATATGGTAATAACATGCTGGCACACGATGATAGGAGCTCCCTGACCAAAAGCACCGACAAATATATATTGAAAGTAATGATTAAGGGAAAAATAAAGATTAATTTAAATAGAAAAGAGCGAGCTAAAAATAGAGAAACAGAAAAAAGAGAAGAGAAAAAAGTTCTTCTTTCAAAGAGAACCGTATGGACGAATGATGGAGCACGAAGCAAAAGATGAAAACATTTTATACCTTTGAGATATTGCATAACATGCTATTAAAAACGCAAATGAGCAAATAGAACAAAAATACGACATTAAAAGTAGTTCAATTATGACATTCATCTGAAAAAAATTAAAAAAAGATGATATTTAGAACATTATAATGAGTAAGAAAAACTAGAGAATTGGAATTGTCTCAATTACTGTCCATTAATAGATTAAAGATAACAAAATTTAAAAAATTTCTTTTCCGAAATATTAGATATTCGTTCTGAAACTTTAAGGATTAATTTTGAAATATCTCGAAAAGGAAAGTTATAGATTCATTTTTACCTTATATATTTTAGTTCGAGGATACGGACGGATTAAAATTAAACGCGGATTAAGAAAATTTTATATAAACTGGATTAAAAGAGTTTTACATACAGTGAGTATGAAAGAGCGATGTTTTGAAAGAGCCATATTTCAAATAATTAAATATAGCCAAAATTTTTTAATATTTTTATTTAATAGTAACGCATTGAAACTGCGTCACCTATAAATGGAGTTTCTATAGTGAAAGGTAAAAGATTATTACTTACAAAAGTAAGTTAAATTTCTATGTCAAATGCATTCATTTATGGTTAGGACAAGTTTTCTTAGGTCGGATATTGTGTAGGCTAACACGTATATATATATATATATATATATATATAGCTTTTGTTTGTTTTGGTTTATTAGATATCTTGAGATCAGACTTTTGGCACATAATTTTATGAAAGAATCGGTGTGTATTCATTTCTATGAAAACGCCAGCTCTAAAAATATCAAATCGAAATTTGCCACAATTCAAAACATAATGACAATGAACTGCTGTGTCTGTTCAGAAAATTATTCTGCAAATAATAAAGATTGGATAAAGAATACCAATACAAGTTGTGCATCGGCTGGGCTCGTAACTCATGCAGAAATAGAGGAAATTCACATTTTTTTGTAAGAAATTTTTATTAGGGACATGTTATTTTTTTCCATCCTTCAGATATTAATTCTAAGAATATACTTCTTATTAAAATATACAATATTTTGATTTTATTTTTTTCATTATCACTTGTAAGCCTACGTTTCTTTCAAAACTTCTTTCAAAACAAGCGATGGCTTTTACACAGCCATGTTGTACTAAAAGACGCCCTATTCCCTATTACTAAAAAAAGGTAATTAAAATCTATTAACGATTAAATATTTTATTTTGTTAAATTAATTTCATAAATTAAGAGGTGAGTACACTTACGTTACAAAGTATTTATTTCATTAATATTAGATATAGTATTTTTTTTTCATATTTTATAAAATATTCGCTTTTTTATACTCTTACTCTTCTCGAATCGTGCGCTTGAATCGCGTTTAAATGTTTAAATCTAATCAGTCTACTATGAATTATGCCTCACGATGGATTCATAGAATTTCAAGACCTGGCACACACGCTACACCGTCACAATAGAGTTTGAGTAGTTTTCATCGTGATGGAGTCGGGGACGGTTACACATGACATGGCAAGTAAAGGCGACACAAATGACACGCGGCTTTGCCTGCGCACGATCGCCAGCTGCGATAAATCTATCGACATACCGAAGTTACACCGACTGGATTGACGCGCTGCGCTGCACCACCCGGGGAATTCGCGAAGATTAACGAAGGCAGATAACGAATGGAGTTGAATGCAGTGTTAGAGTTTACAAACCTGACAGAATTAAAACGCAATTTTTTACGATAGAAAACCCTGTCAAGAAAATAAATCAACGTGCCACCAAAATGATTGATTGTTTGAACTCTCAACTTACTTAAATTGATACTGTTATATCCTTTTAATATTTATGTGTTGATATTTTACTATTATAGCTTATAAAATTATAAATAGAATTAATACATAAATAGAATTAAATGTATTTATTTATAATTCGCCTTGATATAAAATATATAATATATACGAAACTATATAATATGATACAAATCATTCTTTTACTTCAAAAGTGACACAAATAAAAAAATTAATAAGTTTTAGAAATTAAAAAAAGGAAAAATTATTTTTCAATTTTACAGAAAATTATTGATTAATCAAATAATATCGACAAGAGAATATATTTTTAACATGATGAAATATCTTTTTTGTAATTTTCGTTTTATAACTCTAAAAAAATCACTCTTTTTGAGATGTAACAATATTTTGAAAAGAAAATTTAAAGAAATAGGTAATTAGATAATAAAATCATCCTTATTTATTGGATATTCTTTTATAGAAAAAAATAGATTAGTAAAGAGTTAAAATTTTATCGCAGTTATAAGGTTTTTTGAAAAATAAATTTTTATTTTTATAATATGCTTATACAGGGTGTTTCATAAATGCATGACAATATTTCAGAAGATAAGTTTATACACCAAAATAAGTAAAAAACGTCATATGAACATGTCTCCTACATATCTTAGCTTTCAAGTTATAGATGATTAAAGAAAATGTTTGAAATGCTTGTCTTGTGCGTCAACACACGTTACTGTACATTTTAGCACATTTCGACATTTCGATTTATCTAATATTTACAAACAATATCCATCAATAAATCGGACAGAATTTCAAGCAGTCGGTATCTTACGTTCACGAGTTACTGTTCTAAATACTGTTCTAAAACTGGATTGTTCCACCTTTCGGTAAACAATGCTTTCGCAAAACTGATAGATAGGAGCGGACCCACCTCATGGTCACTATGCACGATATCCTCTGATCTCAATTCATCAGATTCTTATTTTCAGAGTCATTCAAAATCTATTGTGTATTCAACGCCAGTAAATAATGAGGATGATTTGCAGGAAAGGAATTTGGAAAGGAAATGGATTTGAGACTATTCGAGGAATAGTATTTTGAATGAGGACAAAATGTGAAGTAGCCTGTATTGACGCATGAAGCAAATACCTTGAACATTTTTTTCAAGTGTCCATAATACTTGAAAGCTAAGATGTGTAAGACATATATTCATTCACGTTTTTTACTTATTTTAGTGTATAAATTTATCCTCCTATAGTATTGACATGCATTTATGAAATCCTGTATATTTTACACAAAGTACTTGTAATTTGTGACAAGAAATAGCTTCATAGGAAGAAATAGATGTACAAAAAGATTTGAAATAAAGAGTATTAAGTGATTGTAATACTCTATATTATTATTAGGAATTTGAAAAAAAATTTCTTTTACACTGCATGATAGACCTTCTTCTTCTTGACATATAAACTTTGTTTTTTTTTATAATTTCAGTTTGTATTATTATTCTCTCTCTAGAATACTTTGCTGATATTCTCTTTTCATATCCAGATAATCATTTTCTGTTCGTTTTTGATTTCCACTGTCGCACTTATATTATTATTTGAAAATTATTGAAAAATTTGCTATTATTTTCCTGCATCCTTTAAGATATTTTTTCATCGGAACATGTTTTGTTGAAGCCGCGCAAAAGCTATTTGTGAATATGAAGGATGCGGGAAAATAATAACAAATTCTTTCAATGATTCTGTACAATAAATGCGACATCACCGATGTTGAAAGAAAAATGGAACACAGAAAATTTTAATTCAATAAATGTATACTAAAATTTTAGTCTACATGAACTTTCCGGACAACCCAATATAAAAATTAAAAGAATATTTTTAAAACATTTGTGTCGATCGACGTTAATTGAAAGATTAATCGTATATTAGCCTAATATATGGATCAATTAATATGTAGGAGCGAATTTTAATGACTTATAGTGACTTATAGTGTAACTTTTTATGCAAGGAACGTAATGCATCTAATAACTCATCGGATTACATGAATTTTTGCGCCCCAGGACACACGGGTATGCTTCATTAATCTGTTAGCTAATGAACTAACTTTGGACTATCCTCGGATGCCATCCTAAGTGAGAGTTATTCGATCGAAACTATCTATGTATTTGACCCTAAAGAGGTGATGTCGTGCTACAAACTGCGTGACCGTCCTGAGCATCCCTAAAGCTTTGACATACACGCCCTACCGAATATTTCTCACTCCATCCGTGATGAAAGGAAGGTCAAAGGGAAAGGACGAACTCCAAAATTCGCCTTACTCAAATGTAAATTAATTGCATTTAATAGAGAACACCGATGACAGTGAAAGGTAGCGACAGACAGTAAAATCTCTTTCGTAATTCGTTACTTATCTTTTCCCCTTTAAAATTGTCGGTCTAAATCCCAAACAGTTTTATATATATATGTGTGTGTGTGTTAAGGATTTAGATCGACAATTTTAAAAATGATGATTATCTTCGCATATATAATATAATGCTTTTCGGCAGAGATTTTGCGAGCTATATATACACACACACACACACACATACACACACACACATAAATTGTGATCAATAAATTAAAAAAAATTTATTTTTGATAAAAAGTATTATAAAGTTGAAATTATGATATATTACTATCGTTAATAAAATGAAGTTAAGATTACTTTCGTGTTAACGTAAAACGTTTATGTTCGTAAAACGTATATTGTTCGTACAGGAATATCTCGATATGCCGCAATATATTATATATTTTAACAGAACAAACTGCAGCATTTGGCACAAAGATGCGGCCAAAATTTCGTCACGCGACGAAACAGTTTCATTTAATTTACTAGGATAACTATCGTGTCGAAGAATTTCGGCGCAATTAGAAGTGATTAGCAATCAGCCACTTCCGATGACTCACGAAAATAGAGTGAAGCATTATACAATGAAGCATAACAGAAGTAAATGCGTCCTACATTTTCATCGCCGCCCTTTTAGGCCATTTAATTCATTGTTGGGATTTATCATGACA
Source organism: Atta cephalotes (assembly GCF_000143395.1). NCBI lineage: Eukaryota > Metazoa > Arthropoda > Insecta > Hymenoptera > Formicidae > Atta > Atta cephalotes. Next base: position 967,894 of record NW_012130099.1, on the reverse strand, counting down.
CACGTTAGAATGGAAATTAACTCGCCGCGGTGAAATACGACTGCCTCGAGGTCGTAACGATTCGAAGCTATCGAATTGAACTCAGAAAACTGGGGTTTAATAAGAAGTCTCTATTTAGGCAACAAAAGCCTAAAAATCTAATTTAAAAATGTTTATACAATCTTAGCCATAAGTATATAAGTATTCTTAATTTATTGCATTGTTCTGCAAAAGGTAATAAAATCTAAAGGAAAACTAATAAAATATTAAAATTATTACAAAGATAAATATTATTTTTCCTAAAAATTGTTCCTTTATTTTTCGTTAGGTATAAAATGTTTACGTTGAGGATGCTTTATATTTTTGACTAAAACTGTAGATACTTCTTAGAGATACGTCTATAAAATGTTTCTGACTCCTTGTCCTTTGAGCATTTTTGCATTTTAGAAATTTTGAAATATTGAAAGTTCGTAAAGCTTCGGATATTTAAAATTGTATATAAAATTGTATTTCGGATCTTTATAATTCTTTTTCTTTCAAAAGTTAACTGCAAAGTTAGATGTAAGTTGGATCTAGGTTGGTTACAAATTATTTTGCAAACTTAGGGGATGTTAAATATTATTACTCTTCAAAAATTTGAAATACGTAAGATCTTAGGATCAAAACTTTGCACACCATTGCGTTTTAAGCTTTTCACATCATTCAATTTTTGAAACTTCGACACAGTGATATATCAGGTCATCTCTCAAGAATTTTAAATCTGCCAAAATCTGTTGATCCCTCAAGTTTTTATCAAAATTGAAAATTTCTTTCAGAAATCACTCCCTACAAATATTTACTATTTAGCTTAATTCCTGGAATATTCTCGATGCAGGAAGATTTAGGAGTGCCTTATTTGGATTAGCATGCAACGCAAGGTGTCGTATTACCCCGCTGCTTCATGTGTTTTGCTACCGTTTATTTCGTTCCTTGAACTACACTGAAGTTTCAGAATCTACCGTCAACATATGCATACACAGGTACGTATACATGCACTCCGCGAGCATATATTCAACGTGTGATACATGTGACCTCATTCGCCGGTCTTATTAAGACTAGCAATAAATTTTCACTACGACGATTATTTGTAGGAAACTTAGGAGAAATGTTACAAAAAAATAGTAACACAAAAGCAGTAGTAATAAGTTTAGCAGTAATAAGTTCAAATTGTATCTAAAATAAATATGGTACATTTTAAGGTTAATAATGTATACAAAAAAATGTATATAATAATGTATGTGAAAATATATGTAATAATATATATATATATATAAAATATATATAAAAAAGGTTTTTCTTAAAAAAATTCCTGTTTAATTAATCTTGGTATGTCTTTAAATATATAAAAATTTAATTCATATTTTGATTCTGTAAATATAACATTTAATGTCATAATTATGATTTTAATGGGAAAATTGATATAACATTGAATTCATGTCTTTCATCTTCAAATAGTATGATACACATAATATTCTGTTTTCTCCGTTTTCCTTTTCTCTGGAATGTTCTTCATGTCGAAAAGTACTGACAGAATGTCGATAGTAAAAATAGAAAAGCGCGAAATGAGCAGAATAACCAAGAAACATTACTACAAATGCATTTAGATATCGTGAGCTTTAACACATTGCGTTACATGATCTACAGTTTCACGGAAGATGGTCATCGCTAATAAAATAAAAAAAAATAATGCTTTCAATTAAAACAAACATATGAATAGTAGATTGAATTGGAATACTTGAACTTGAATACTTTAATTAAAATATCTAAATTCAGATCCAAATAAAAATTAATGTAGATATTAATGTAGATATTAATAGAGAATGTAATATAATAATAATATAATATTAGTGTAAACAAAAATAATTACAAAACTGTACATATGTACATATGTACAATATATATAATATAAACTATAATAGTTTTTTTAATATAAGTATTTGAAGTTAGCAAATCATATTATCCGAAGGTCATGCGTTACATGTAGTACAACCCAAAACGCCAATCACGAAATTTTTCCTTCGATTATGATACTTTATATCTTTGAAATTAAGCCGTTTCGGTCATACGAAGTTTTTTTGTATCTGTAAAGAATCATCTCTTAGAATCTTTTACAGTACTTAGTAGCCACCCTCTGTGTGTGTGTGTGTGTGTGTGTGTGTAATTAAAATCATCTTAATTATGTATTTCAAATATAGATATGTATACATCGAAAACATAAATTATCAGTGAATTTTATTATCAGAATATTTTACAGCTATTAAACCGCGAATACTAATACGCATATATATATATATATATATATATATATATATATGTTAGTTAATAGTCTAGTAAATATATAGTATAGTATGACAATAGTTAGTTAAGTTAACGTACTTACCTAGTATTAAATTTAATTATTTCGTACGT